>NC_092420.1:12751048-12946048 GCF_040894005.1 Engystomops pustulosus | reverse complement strand
GATGTATACGAGATGAATATGAAATGTATACGAGATGTACACGAGATGTATAGGAGATGTATAAGCGATGTATATGAGATGTATATGAGATGAATATGAGATGTATACGAGATGTATAGGAGATGTATATGAGATCAATACGAGATGTATACCAGATGTATATGAGATGTATACGAGATGAATACGAGATGAATACGAGATGTATATGAGATGTATACGCGATGTATACGAGATGAATATGAAATGTATACGAGATGTATAGGAGATGTATATGAGGGTGCTCTCTGTTTTGTATATAGAGATATTTGACTTGTATATAGGTTACTAGAGCGGTCTGTATATTGTATGTAGGTTATTACATTGTTCTCTGTATTGTATATGTAAATTATTTGAGTGTTTTCTGTATTCTGTGTACTACTAGAGAGTTCTCCGTTTTTCTGCAGGATATTAGAGTGCTCTCTGATTTGTAGGTTATTAGAATGATCCCCATTTTGTATGTCATTTATTAGAGTGCTCTCTGTTTTGTATGTTCTGTCGTTGATTAGAGTGCTCCGTGTCTTGTATTACAGGGTTCTCTGTTTTTGTAGATTAGAGTGCTCCCTGTTTTGTATGTGGGTTATTAGAGTGCTCTCTGTTATGTTATGTTATTATAGTTTGATTTATTCTATTATTATAGAATATTCTAGTTTATAGTATTATAGATCTCAAAAATCCACAAATATTTCGCTAGAATCTAGATAGAACTAGAGGAGGTGTCCCCCTGATTGTGGGTCTCAGGACCGGTCACCGCAGTCACAGCCGCAGTCACATAATTTTCCTCTGACTGGTGACAAGTCATTTAGCGGTGATGGAAAGCGGCCATAAAGGCCTCATACATGGCGGACGTATAAAGGGGGCGGATTACACTCCCGCCGCTATTATACTACAACAAAAATAAAGTTTTATGACTCTTGTTTTATGACCGGCAAAATGTATTAAAAGTTATCGGTGGAATTAAATGTTCTGACATTTTCCTGAGGCAGATAAATAAAAAAAAAAATTCCCAGTTTTTATGGGGACACATTTTTGCATTTCGAGTACATAGAAGATTCAGCCGAGGAGACGCAACCTTATAAAATTCAGGTGAGGGGGATAGAGGGATACGAAAAAAAACGACTGAAATTGGGACAGACCTAAAATAGAAGGAGACCATGTGACCGGTACAGGGCCTATGGTAAAAGGCGGTATAGGATCCCGATCAATCCCTGCAGTCACCACTAGGGGGAGCGCAATTTTTTTTTACAAACCTAAAATTTTATCACTTTTCCCTCAGGTTATCAGGGGTCTGACCCCTAGCGCTCCAGAAGCGCAGCTCAGGGCCTGATGCCCATTGATCAAGTGAACTGCAATACCAGGAACAGCCACTATGTAATGTACAGCGCTGTGCTTGGCCGGAAGTAAAATAGTTGCACTTGGCTGCAATAGGACCTCCCCTATGGCACTTCTGACCTCATTTGCATAATCATTTGAGTATCTAGCTCAACAGTTTGCTATTTGGCAAGCTCTGTGCAGCGCTGCGTAATCTGTGTGCGCTATATAAGTAATGGGAATTATTATAATGATTTATTGAAGGATGACCCCCTACTCCAAAATCGTAAAACCAGCATTATGCAGAGCACTTAAATTCCCTGTTTACCACTGATCTGCTATTTTTTTGAGAAAACTCAGTTTTTATATTAATGCTAATGAGCTCCTCGGTGCATTGGGGGCTGGGCTGTGTCTACGGGTGCACTCATTTTGTCCTTTTTATGCCATCCAGTAATTCCCATTACGGCATTAACCCAGCTGAGGGTGCGGACTCACGTTCCTATTGCAATATGTTACGGGGCAGGGCTTGTGCGGATCGTTTCTGCGTTTCAGGGGAAACGCATGCGATCGGTAACTCGTAGCATGTGCTTTACATGTAAATAATGCAAAACATATTGGGGCACATTTACTAAGGGTCAGAATCACGTTTTTTCCGCCGGGTTTCCCGAATTTTCCGCTGGGATTTTGGCGCATCGGCGCCGGCTTTCACGCGACAGAATTCAGGGGGCCTGGGCGTCGGGAAACCCGACAGATTCAGAAACAACGTGGAATTTAAAAACCGAATTGTGTCGCAAAATCGATCACTCACATACACCAAGAATAGGTTGGTGAACTCCGGCGGACCTCAGCTTAGCAGCGACACCTGGTGGACATCGGGCGCACGGACCTTAGTGAATCGCCGGCAGACCGGAATCCTCCCCAGAGAGCGCGCCGCTCGATCGCGACAGGACCAGGTAGGACCAGGTAGCCCCGTTGTACTAGTTACCGATCACAGGCGTTAACTCTGAAACGCAGATGCAATCCGCACAAGCCCCGCCCCGTTTTAATCTGTTTATAAACTCACTGCAAGCGGAACGTGTGTCTGCACCATGGAGTGAGTTTTCCTAATTAAATTGCTGTTAATATTTGCATTTACAAAGCACAACCGTTGACGTGTGTTACGCAAATTTTAACAGTAATTTATATTAGGAAAAGCTCTTTAAAGGAAATCTACCATTTGATTTGATGCATTATGGATCAAACATACCATGAGACTGCTGTAGCTACACTGATGCAGGATCATATCTTGGTTAATCCCTGAGCTGAGTGGTTTTGCTGAAAAATCAACTATAACATTATGATAATGAAGCTCTGTCACTTCTATGGCCGGTTCAGCGCTTCTCCCAGCAGGTGAGTTATTCACTGCAGGAGAGGATGATGTAATCCCTGGGTTGTGCCTGAAGGCAGAATAATCAATTGCTGCACTGTGTATGAGTGATCCAGATCAGGTTGATTAGTCATGTCTTGACTAACCTCCCTTTGTAATTACAAGCTCCCTTGTGTAATGTGTTTATGTCATCCAGCCTGACCCAGCTTTCCCAAGGTCCTGAATGTTATAATTGTTTTTTCAGCAAAACCACTCAGCTCAGGGATTAACCAAGATCTGATCCTGCATCAGTGTAGCTGCAGCATTCTCAAGGTATGTTTGCTTCATAATGCATCAAATCAAATGGTAGGTTTCCTTTAACTGTTGCATTTTTAAACGCATTTGTTAACGCCACAAGCAAACGCACTCTTACACCATGAGCAAAATGCCCTCTAGAAAGAAGAAAAACAGGTGCACCAGCAGACGTGGCCCCGCCCCTGGTGCACTGAGACTCTCATTTACATAATATTAAAGCCAAACCCCCCCTAAAATAATAGTCTGTAAATCTTATGAAGTGGTTTTAGGCGTCGGCTGATTTGGTGGCAATTTTTTGTATTTATTTAAACATCTTTTGATTTGATACATTTTTAGATTTCCTATTTTTATAAAAAAAATTTTTATTATTACTTTCTCTTCTTCTCTCCAGAGGACACAACTTTCCGAAGAATCCGATTCTTTGTGAACGGCAAAGTTTTTTTTTTTTTTCTTCTGCTAAAAAGGAAATTCACAAAAACTCCATTAATTAGATGAATCAAATTATTGTGTAAAGAAGTGCGGCAGAGGGTGAAAAAAATCGGATTATTCCTTCCCGCCGAGCGCGGATTTCATGTCTAATGAGTTCGCCGCACCAGGTAAATTGCTACCTGTGTTCCAAGTGCACGGACTAATGAGATTATCAGGCGGTGGCGGACAGGCAGGACGCGGACGGGGGACACATTGTGCGCGCGATATCACGCTGCATTCCACGCACGCCGCCCGCCAGAACATCCAATCATGCCGATAATATCAAGTCATTTCACGTTTTGGGTTCTTGCTCGGGGGAGGTAAGTTAATTGTCCATCTGAGGATCCTGTTGATAAGCTGCTAATTTGTATTTTAATATCTTATAGGGAGAATAAAAAGCCAACCCCATGCTGCCCCCTGCTGGCCTCATCCTATGTGACTGGTGGCCTTAAAGGGGAATTCCAGTTTTATGCAAATGTAACTAAATCAATGTACTGAAAAGTTCTACTAAACTTTATGTTAAATTATTTGTTAGTTTAAAGATCTTTTCTTGCTTTCAGTGAATTGAAATATTCTTGATGACCTCTAAAGACCAGAAACATGCAGCGGTCTACAGCAACACATGGGGGTTTGCTACAGTTGCGTCTGGTGTGGTCAATGCTCTAAGACCAAGGCAGATTTGGTCAACTCCAGACGGATGCATTTACCCTGCACTGATACATTGTAGAAAACACAGTGGGGCAGATTTACTTACCCGGTCCATTCGCGATCCAGCGGCGCGTTCTCTGCGGTGGATTCGGGTCCAGCCGGGATTCATTTAGGCAGTTCCTCCGACGCTGAAGAGCATCGGAACGCACTCAAGTACACCGGCCTATTCCTAGTGAAGGTAAGTGCAAGCTCCGCAACACTTTTTTAAAAAAAATGCAGCGGTTTTTCCGAATCCGTCGGGTTTTCGTTTGGCCACGACCCCGATTTCTGTCGCGTGCATGCCAGCGCCGATGCGCCAAAATCGCGGGGCAATACAGGGAAAATCGGCGCAAATCGGAAATATTCGGGTAAAACGTTGGGAAATCGCGAATCAGGCCCTTAGTAAATGACCCCCAATTAGTTTGTTACTGATGTATTTAAAGGAGTATTCTAGGATTTAATTACTGCTCATCTATCCTTAAGATAGGTAATCGCTAGAGATGAGCATACTCAACGTTTGCGTTCAACTTTGGCCACGTGCCAATCCTTCAAATTGATGCCCCTATGGCTATGGTTGGCAGGGGGACACCCCTGGGGGGTCTGATGTCACATATATTGATCAGTCCCAAACTGAGCTTCAATACCAAACACTGCCACTGTACATGGTATTGCGCTGTGCTACGTAGAAAAGGGGTAACTTATAGCAGCTGATCACTGACAGCAAGCAGAGATCTTGAGACTTTTGCTTACCTATATTTAGGTATGTTGCTTACCCTATATTTAGTCCACTAGGGTGTAAGTTAAGGAACTACAGGGGTAGCAATGGCACTTGGGTCCCTAAACTTAAAAGGTCTTGAAGCCCCCTGCCCCTGGGATTATAAAAATAACACATGGGACCTGGTAAGGATTTTGCATTGGGGAGAAGGAGTTTGACAGCTATAAAAGAGGGTTCTGGTTCCCCATTTTGCCATAGGGGTACACTTGTTATATCAAGAATAAAAATTAAGAATTATTGA
The DNA here is from genome assembly GCF_040894005.1 of Engystomops pustulosus. Lineage (NCBI taxonomy): Eukaryota > Metazoa > Chordata > Amphibia > Anura > Leptodactylidae > Engystomops > Engystomops pustulosus. The sequence continues at coordinate 12,940,870 of NC_092420.1, read as the reverse complement.
CAACTAATTAATGAAAAGCCCAATTAGTCATAACAGAATCAGTGTAACAATATATGAATAAAGTCTCCACATGTCTGCAAGGTGCCTAACAAGGAGAACTCTTGCTACAATGTATAACAGAGCATCATAGAGAAGGAAGAAAATCCCCCCAGAGACCCCTGTCCTGATCTGCAGAGGAGCATTGCCGCCATCTAGTGGCCATAGGGAGGAAGTGCCTTTCAATTACAATTCCTTCCGCCTCTCAGTAATAATTAGACAACAGATGGTAAAACTATAACAAGCCGCACTATACATCAAGTGCTGGAGTCTGCATATAAATCTTTATGACCCGGTGTGATCAGCTTACTAGGTGCCGGAGCCTAGAAGATGTTATCGGATTAACCCCTGGAGCACCAAACAGCAGGAAGTTTGGATTATATGGAGAAATAACACATTGGGGGACAGATGTTTGCACGGCATCTATCACAAATTTGCACCTAAAAAGTTGCCAAAATAAACCTACTCTGAGCATGAGCATGAGATAGATTTGAGATAGATAGATAGATAGATAGATAGATAGATATGAGATAGATTTGAGATAGATAGATATGAGATAGATAGATAGATAGATAGATAGATAGATAGATAGATAGATAGATAGATAGATATGAGATAGATAGATAGATAGATAGATAGATAGATAGATATGAGATAGATTTGAGATAGATATGAGATAGATATGAGATAGATATGAGATAGATATGAGATAGATTTGAGATAGATATGAGATAGATAGATAGATAGATATGAGATAGATATGAGACAGATAGATATGTGATAGATATGAGATAGATAGATATGTGATAGATATGAGATAGATAGATAGATAGATATGAGATAGATAGATAGATAGATATGAGATAGATTTGAGATAGATATGAGATAGATAGATAGATAGATAGATAGATAGATAGATAGATAGATAGATATGACATAGATAGATATTAGATAGATATGAGATAGATAGATAGATAGATAGATAGATATCAGATAGATAGATAGATAGATATGAGATAGATAGATAGATAGATATGAGATAGATTTGAGATAGATATGAGATAGATAGATAGATAGATAGATAGATAGATAGATAGATAGATAGATATGACATAGATAGATATTAGATAGATATGAGATAGATAGATAGATAGATAGATATCAGATAGATAGATAGATAGATATGAGATAGATAGATAGATAGATATGAGATAGATTTGAGATAGATATGAGATAGATAGATAGATAGATAGATAGATATGAGATAGATAGATATTAGATAGATATGAGATAGATAGATAGATAGATAGATAGATATGAGATAGATTTGAGATAGATTTGAGATAGATTTGAGATAGATTTGAGATAGATAGATAGATAGATAGATAGATATTAGATAGATAGATATGAGATAGATAGATAGATAGATAGATATGTGATAGATATGAGATAGATAGATAGGATAGATAGATAGATAGATAGATAGATAATAGATAGGAGATAGATAGATAGATAGATAGATAGATAGATAGATAGATAATAGATAGGACTAGATAGATAGACTAGATAGGTCTATAGTTCACGCGCAGGCTATGGCGCAATTCTACACAGTAGGCGACGACCAACAAAGCCTCCGGACAGAACGCACCGGGGGAGCGTCCAGCATCATACGCTAGCGCAATTAGCAGCAGCCTGTGATCAATGTGCCCCAATATGTAATAATTATAATGAATAAGAAAGGTTATATTTGATATATAAGCAAGAAGGAAATGCATGTTGGGCAGGCCCTGAAAGAAGCCAGATATCTATAGATAGATGAAATGACAGAAAAACAGACAATGGCAGAAAGAAAGAAGATAGACAGAAAGAAAGAAAGATAAATACAGAAAAAGAAAACAAAATAAGATAGATATTGAGCCAGATGAATGCAGGGCCTATGGTCCTAATCAGAAAAAGAGCCTGCAATGCAGAATAATTAATTTACATGAAAACTAAAATTTAAAAAAACATAGCATTCCATGACATGCTGTATTATAGCGGTATTATCGGAAGTTTTCATACATTAAGGGCAGTAAACAAGGAGCGACTATCAGTCTCTGTTACACCTTGTGCTGCTGTACAGGGTCCATAAAACAGAAATCCCAAAAAAAAAGCATTTCTTTAAATGACCACCAGATGGCAGCATGATAATAGGATTTCACCATCCGCCATGACGTCACTGGTTATTATATCTCTAAACCAAACCCAGCAAAGATTAGACATGGACTGAGAGCTGCCATATGTGAATCACGACCTGCCGCCCATCTGCCAAAAATCACAGCACTACAGGTCACATAATACAACAACACCCATCAGAGCGCAAATATCACAGACAGACTGGAGGAGACTAACTGCAGCAAACTCCATTCACTGACTGCAAGCAGAGAGCAGCACAATTATGTTTAGCGATCATAAAACGAAAGTAACCCTTTAAGGGACGCCTTATGCATCGCTCCTGGAGGTTCCCCTTTAATAAATGTGATGTATCTGACTTTGTTGTGTGACTTTTTGTAAAGCCTCGGCCTTGAGTTCAGTCTTTCTCCTCTCCAGGCAGGAAACACCTGGTCCGCTCTGCTCCAGAAATACCAGGAAAAAATGTTCTGAGAATCTTAAAACACTCCACTCCCTGCAGTGAATGAAATGAAAGCCTCCTCCAAGACAAGCGGAAAACTTCCATGTAATATCACACCCTCTATAGGATGAGCAGATGGGGAGGGCGCCCATACAATGGAGACCAAGTGTAATATCCCCCCATCTCCCCTTATACACCCCCAGACTGACCGCCTGCACCTTCACATTCATGTATCATACAAATCCTACTAGAAGCACCCACTTATAGTAAGGGGTATATGTGTCTGGGGGGCCCCGCTGATGGCATGAGCATGGGGGGCTGCAGGTCCCCAGAAGTGGTGACCCACTATTTATTCACTTCTATATCCTAGAAATGTTGAGCGTGATGTACCCTCCATGTTCCATTTATAAGGCCCCCATTCTCTTGATAACTGAGGGTCCCAGTAGTCAGACCCCCACTGATCACATATTCATTCCCAATCCTGAGAATAGGGGATAAGTGTCTTTAACAAAAAAATATTGAAAAAAATATATTTAACAGGAAAGTAGAACAAAAGGAAAGGAAAACAAATGATACAATGTATCTTCTCCCTGTTATGGATGATACAATGTACACTCACAGGCCACTTTATTAGGTACACCTGTCCAACTGCTCGTTAACACTTAATTTCTAATCAGCCAATCACATGGTGGCAGCTCAGTGCATTTAGGCATGTAGACATGGTCAAGACAATCTCCTGCAGTTCTCCCGAGCATCAGTATGGGGAAGAAAGGTGATTTGAGGCCTTTGAACGTGGCATGGTTGTTGGTGCCAGAAGGGCTGGTCTGAGTATTTCAGAAACTGCTGATCTACTGGGATGTTCACGCACAACCATCTCTAGGGTTTACAGAGAATGGTCCGAAAAAGAAAAAACATCCAGTGAGCGGCAGTTCTGTGGGCGGAAATGCCTTGTTGATGCCAGAGGTCAGAGGAGAATGGGCAGACTGGTTTGAGCTGATAAAAAGGCAACAGTGACTCAAATCGCCACCCGTTACAACCAAGGTAGGCAGAAGAGCATCTCTGAACGCACAGTACGTCCAACTTTGAGGCAGATGGGCTACAGCAGCAGAAGACCACACCGGGTGCCACTCCTTTCAGCTAAGAACAGGAAACTGAGGCTACAATTTGCACAAGCTCATCGAAATTGGACAGTAGAAGATTGGAAAAACGTTGCCTGGTCTGATGAGTCTCGATTTCTGCTGCGACATTCGGATGGTAGGGTCAGAATTTGGCGTCAACAACATGAAAGCATGGATCCATCCTGCCTTGTATCAGCGGCTCAGGCTGGTGGTGGTGGTGTCATGGATCCATCCTGCCTTGTATCAGCGGGTCAGGCTGGTGGTGGTGGTGTCATGGTGTCTTTGGGCCCCTTGGTACAACGCCACAGCCTACCTGAGTATTGTTGCTGACCATGTCCATCCCTTTATGAGCACAATGTACCCTGTAACATCTGATGGCTACTTTCAGCAGGATAATGCGCCATGTCATAAAGCTGGAACATGACAATGAGGTCACTGGACACAAATGGCTTCCACAGTCACCAGATCTCAATCCAATAGAGCATCTTTGGGATGTGGTGGAACGGGAGATTCGCATCATGGATGTGCAGCCGACAAATCTGCGGCAACTGTGTGATGCCATCATGTCGATATGGACCAAAATCTCTGAGGAGCTTCCAGCACCTTGTTGTATCTATGCCACGAAGAATTGAGGCAGTTCTGAAGGCAAAAGGGGGTCCAACCCGTTACTAGCATGGTGTACCTAATAAAGTGGCCGGTGAGTGTATATTCTCACTGATATGGATGATACAATGTATATTCTCACTGATATGGATGATACAATGTATATTCTCACTGATATGGATGATACAATGTATATTCTCCCTGTTATGGATGATACAATGTATCTTCTCCCTGTTATGGATGATACAATGTATCTTCTCACTGATATGGATGATACAATGTATATTCTCACTGTTATGGATGATACAATGTATCTTCTCCCTGTTATGGATGATACAATGTATCTTCTCACTGATATGGATGATACAATGTATATTCTCACTGTTATGGATGATACAATGTATCTTCTCCCTGTTATGGATCATACAATGTATATTCTCACTGATATGGATGATACATGGTAACCTGCTCTGTGTAACTGGGGGGTCTTAAAGGGATTCTCTAAAAAAAAAAACAATCACTAATGAATATAAATAGGTGAGTCCTCCAGATACAAATATGTCAAGCTATTAAAGGTTCTGTTCAGTAGTCTCTTTCTAGGAAAGCTGGGTGACAAGCCAAATGATGGCCAGTACCAATCTCAAAGGGTTTGTCACCAAACTAACTCAATCACTCAGATCATTGGCCACTGCATAGCGGCTCCTAGAGAAGGAGTCTAAGAAGGGGACTCCTTAATGATGTCCAAATCTCCTCATGAAGACGAGCTCTTTAAAGGGGGTGTTCACTGTAAACAGTTTCTTGTTCCCACAGCTTTTCCATGGTCATACATGAGCTATGATTTATACCACGTTCTGGTACTTCTGAGGCCACGCCCTTGACACAGACACTTTTTGGAAAAGTGTTGCAAGGGATGGAGTGGCACAGAAACACGTAAGTTTGGGTCCAAAACTGACAACAAAATCTGCAACTTTAACTTGCAACTCAATGGTCATAAAATATGTGATAAATATTCCTCAATGTTTCCTGGGCAAGACCTCACATATATTGCATTTTAGCTCACTGTCAGCACAGACCACTAGGGGGAGCTCACACTCTTAGCTCAGACTGTAAGCTCCTGCGTGCAGGGCAATCACTCCTATTGTTTCCATATCACTAGGTTTTAACTCCGCATTGTCTTATGTTATTTGGATATGTTTCCTATGATTTGTAACGTCCTACAGAATTTGATGACTCTATATAAATAAATTTGATTATTATACAGTATGCATTTAACTTCTAAGCTCCCCCTAGTGGTGGCTATAAGTAACTAGAATTGCAGTATTAAACTTTAGAGTGGGAGAGATGTATAATACGCTGGATTATGATAGTGGCCATTTGCAAAATCTTGCACCACACAATTATTTCACTGCTTCTACTTCAGTAAACCGGGATAGAAGCAGTGATAAATCTCTTGTTCTCTGTATCAGATAAATTGATTTCCGAAAATTCAATAATAATCTATTCATCATGGACAGTTACTTTAAATGAAATTAGGCGTGTGTGTCCGCTGAAACATTACTCTTTTTGCTTTTAATTACTTAGCTTTTGAGAACAACCTCTTTGAAAATTATGCAGATAAGCCTCAGGGGCTCCTGTCTACGCCACAGGAGCCCACCAAAGTTCAGGTAGGGCTCCCTGTTGGAGGCGCTGGGCAGAGCTGTCAATCACACGGTGCCTGGTTATCAGTGTATGAGCTTTGTTTGCAGATTTTATGGCAGACCTGCCACCATGTGTGTCCTTAGTGGAGGCAGCAGGTGTGATAGCAATCTATAGGAGGGTCGTCCTTATCAGCAGCCTCCATATTGTACCCGCTGTTGTTTTAAGGTAGCAATGTCACCGTGACCACTGTGAGTTCTCCCCGCATTGGGCTTGTCCCCGGCCATAAAATGATGCAGTTAAAGGTAATGATAAACCAGCCGTGAATATACTCTGCCGTGCATGTTTATGGGGAAAGTTAATCTATAACAGGGGGGCCTGGAGAAGTCAGACATGTTTCTTGAGACAGTTACGAGACTAATGATTAAGGATTGTCCAGGAGCAGCTCATTGGGGCTGAGACTGATCCTTGGCAACGTGCTGGACACAAGAGAAGCTGCTCCAGAAATACACTTTTTAGTCTTAGGTTATGTGATGAGAGATGACTTCAGTGCAGTAACATCATCTGACCACTAGGCTGCACTATTTTGCCAATTTTTTTTATCATTATTTAATAGGAAATCTACCATCAGAATCCATCCTGATAAATCAGGGACATTACTCATAGATCCGGGCACCGTGACTGTGATAATCTTCTTATATTTGTTATCCATGGCCTCCTTCCTTCCAAAATAAACTTTTTAAACTATACCGATGAGCCTAAAGGGCTTTGGGGGGTGTTACCAGAGCACTTCCATGCTGTAGCTTCACAGGCTGTTACACTGGGGAGGAGCACTTCCCTGCTGAAACTTCCTCTGCAGCTGTGAGATTACATCAGGCAGATGGAGGTGAAAGTGCTGAGGGGGAGACAGTGTAACAGCCTGTGAAGCTCTGCCACAGAGGGGCTCTGGTAACACCCACAGAGCCCTTCTACATCATTAGCATAATTAGAAAAGTTGATTTTAGAAGGAAGGAGAACATGAATTACCACAGTCACGGTGCCTGGATCTAGGAGTAAGCATAAATTTTGATGGTAGATTTCCTTTAAAGGGATGCATTACTTTATTTGCAAAGGTATTTTCATTTTATTGTATCTGATTGGGGCGGAGTCCTATGTGATGGTCATGTGTAGATGTTTAGCCGATCACATGGGAAGTAGAGCTGGTTTTGTGTCAAGTGAATAGTGGGGCTCCTTCTTCCTGGGAGTCCAGCAGACATGGCAGCAGTGAGGATTTTGGGGTTCCTATTTGCGCTGTTCACTATTTACAGTGCGGTAGCACAGCTCAGAGGTGGTGCCAGTGCCCTAGACACCTCCACTTAATCATCGGACAGGGTGCTACTCTATCAGTCTGCCTAATCATAGAGAGAACTAAGCAGCCATAGCGATCAGCTGCACAGTTCTCTCTCTTCTCTCTATCTAGAAGGGGAAGCTGCATCAGGGTTCAGTCTATATGGAATTGTGGGTATTTTAACCATGTGATCGTCCATTGGGGTCTGGTTTGGATCCTCTTTTCTACATTCCAGGTACAACTTTTCATGGATCTACACACATATGCTTATATTAACCCTTATTATCCCAGGAGGGATGTAGACTATTACCTTTACTTTGTAGTCCTGTATATCTTGTGGCTGTATTGTTCATTATTATGACCCCCAAGGTTTAGAGGGAACATTTGCTCCCCCATAGACCAGTAGTGCACCCAGCTAGGTTCCTGTAAAAATGGTGCCATGTCCCCTTTAAATGGTTTATATATAACCAAGGCGATCACTTGTGTCTCCTTCTCATGACCCGCATGACTGAGGCTTTGAACTAGGATGTTGCTAATAATAAGTATGTGCCCGCCCCCCCCCCCCCCCTTCCCGGCTGCAATTAATAAAACGTGCTCAGTGTTTTTATTGGTCATGGGCAAAGGGGGAAATCATCTGTGACGACTTAAAAGAGCCGCGCACCTTTATATATGCAGATAAGCCCCATACACTTGTTTCCTGCGGGGAATTAACACTGAAACCAAATGACCTCTTATACTGTAATGAGGTTACAGTCTGTGCCATGTGAGCGGCCATAGAAACCTATTGGCCTGCATTGGATAATAATAGCACAGCAGTGTGAGGACCAGCGCACAGTGCACCTGAGAAACTCCAATCCTGGAATATAAACCCATATTTCACAGTCCTGCTGCTACTAACAACTAACTAAAATACACAAAGGTGTGATTCTACATCTCTCCAGGGACAATACCTAACACTGGCTGCAGAGAGCACAGAGCACAGCAGTGTGTGGAAAACACCATCTGTGCACTTGGACAAACTCCAATCCCGGAATATAAATCCATATTTCACAGTCCTGCTGCTACTAACAACACACACAAAGGTCTGATTACACATATCTACAGGGACCATGCCTAACACTGTCTGCAGAGAGCAACATCAGTGTGTGGGAAACACCCCCAGTGCACTTGGAGAAGTTACAATCCTGGAATATAAATCCATATTACACAGTCCTGCTGCTACTAACAACACACATAAAGTTCTGATTACACATCTCTCCAGGAATAAAACCTAACACTGGCTGCACAGAGCACAGAAGTGTGAGGACACACTCTCAGGGAACTTGGAAAAGCTACAATCCTGAAATATAAATACATATTTCACAGTCCTGCTGCTACTAACAACACACACAAAGGTCTGATTACACATCACTCCATGGACAATCCATAACACTGGCTGAAGAGAGCACAGAGCACAACAATGTAAGGGCTTACCCTCAGTGCACTTGAAAAGACTACAATCCATATTGCACAGTTCTGCTGCTACTAATACAAAAATTACACAGTTCTGCTGCTACTAATACAAAATTTACACATTTTTGCAGTGACAATACGCTGGCTGCAGTCTGGATGGTCAACACTACTGACAGTTTCCCTTTAACACTGTATGAGCCCTCAGTAACCCAGCTTTCCTAGGAGCAGATGTGCTTTTTTGTAATTTTTTTAATTTTTAATTAGATTATTTTTGGTGGGGGGGCGGAGGTTACTTCTGAAATGTATAACCTATGGTAACACGACCCCTACGTCTTGTGGTATCAGCCGGCTTTACCTAAATGTGTGGGTAATGCCTCTCCGCCATGTCCGATGTCTCTGGGATTACGGATTACGGAGCTCCGCGCACAGTAATCACTTAAAGGGAAAGATGTTCAAACGGAGGAAATCTGTTTCAGGACTTGGGACAATAATCCTCGGTCCGATTAACAAATTAGCCAAATCTCTATAGATCAAGTAATAGTCAGGGGAAGCGGTGACCCTTACAGGGGAGGGATTAGGGCAGTGCGCAGCGCTAATTTTAGGGCAGCCACTTCACATGCAAAACACTGTCAGGTGTGCCCCCGCAGGTCACACGCACCTCTTTATAGAAGGAAGAAAAGGCTCTAGGGGTTTATACTCAATCCTTTGATGTGTGGGGAGTTTATTCCTACGGGGAGGAGGGGAGGACGGGGTTAAAATATGCCAAATGGAGCCTTGGAATTCAAAAGGAAAAAAATTAAAAAAAAACAAATCAGTTAAAAAAAAAATTTATTAGACGGCACTATGAGATTATACAATTAAAAGTAAAACTTAGAAGTAAAAAAATAAAAGTAAAAAAGTATTAAAAAAAGTATAAAAGTAAAAAAAAAATGAGATCATACACTTAAAAACAAAAAAAAAAGTAAAAATTTTTTTTTAAAAATGTTTAAAAAAGTATAAAAGTAAAAAAAAAAATGAGATCATACACTTAAAAACTAAAAAAAAGGAAAAAAAAAACAAGGAAAAAAATAAATGTACAGACATTGTACAACTGCGCAGATACATTGTTCCAACCCCACTCCTCGGACCGCATAAGTCTTAAAGGAGTTGTCCGGAAGTTGAAAAACATGGCTGCTTTCTTCTAACAACAGCGCCAACACCTGACTATGGTGTGTGCCGGTATTGCAACTCCATTCACTCCATTCATCTCGATGCAGCTGAGCTGCAATACCAGCACTGGCCATGGTCAGGTGTGGCGCTGTTTTGGGAAGAAAGCCCTTATGTCTTTCAACCTCTGGACAACCCCTTTAACTGTTGGTCTTGCATTCCGTTCATTCATTGGGAAGTTTGGGAGAACACTTCTAGTCAAATAAAGAGTTTAAACCCTTATATTCTGTCATATATTGTAAGATATTCTAGTATACAGCTGAGTGTAACAGCAAATTAAGTTTTAAAAAACTTTGTTTTAAGATGTTTTATTTTTTTAATTTTTTTGCCACACCCTATAGGTAACGGTAATATAGTTTTTCATGGACAACAAGGATTACTTTTCCTCTTAAAGGGGTTTCTAGGACTAGACAAACACTACTGCTTTCTTGTAAAACAGCGCCACACCTGTCCATGGGTTGTGTGTGGTATTGCAGGTCAGGTGTATTAACTTCAATGAAACTTAGCTGCAGTACCACAAACAGACAGGAGTGGCACTGTTTTTTATTGAATTAATCCGTTTATGTTTTTTGCTAATCCTGTACAATCCCTTTAAGGACAAGGAATCTAGCTGAAATATGAATACATACCTTATAATTAAAATCTTATCCTCATAACATAAGGGGGCGGCTATAACACAGCCGAGTGATATCCTAATACAGAAAGCTCACGTCTGGAACATCTAAAAATAGCATCAGACTCGAGGAAGAATGTAACAAAAAAAAAAAAAAAAAATCCTGAGACCCTTGAGTTTAATTTAGGTTTTAGATTCCGTTTTCGCTACAATGGATATGAATTTGAGTGGAGATGGGGGCGCTGTTGCATTGATGTCAACAAAAAATATTGGCCACAGGAAATGGTGGGGGAGGGTACTGCAGGTGACTATTTTGAAATTTTTTTTTTTTTAGCAAAATTACGGCGGTCTAAATTTTCGGAAAAATAACATGTTTTAATGGCAATATCATGATTTTATAGAATAGGATAGAATGGAACAACTTTCGTGTAAAATGATTGGTGCCCTTTTAGGCCAAACGGAGGGGGAGGAGCTAATAGAGGTAGATATAAAAGTGGTGGGAAGTATATAACTTATAGTTGTAGAATACATGTCGGAGTGTGATGATACCCTAGTGAATGGCGTCATGTGGCTGTGGAGAGGTGCATTAACGCTTCTCCCCCCCCCCCCCCCCCCCGCCTGCCTTATTTCTCAGTTGACATCCCGGTTTGCCTCTCTCTCATCTCTACCGGTGGATTTTTTCCCCTCTCAGCTCTTTCATGTTCCTCACTATCTCAGATTTTATCTCCTCTGACTGTCTCCACTTACTACTTTTTTCGCCCCGTGACCTTATTTTACATGTCGTAAAAAGAAGAATTTCCAGTCTCGTTGTGAGGTCAGCGTTCTGGTCGCCCATTTTTATGATTTACATTGCAGTTATTCCCTTGCCTGTATATTGTTCCAAAAGATTAAAGGACCTGGACTGGAATGTAATAAATTCTTATATTTGAAGGCTAGGGGGACACTTCTGGGGGATGCACCCGCAACTTCCTGTTTCAAGGACCATGGGGTGATGGATCACTAAGCCAGTGATATTTTCTGACTTCACGGTGTAGAAGTTGTAGCCCTATTGTCTGGGTGGGCCTAGATTAGAGCCCCCACTGTTATATATAAGGCCACCAGTATTATAAATGGCACCTGACCGGTGCAAAGAAGGGGGATACCATCAACGGTTAACACTGGAACCCTCTGTGTGACTACCTAGCCATGTGTATGAGACATCACTTTGAGTTGCATATACCCTGCCTATCTAGTCTCCAGAATTCTAATAGATCTATCTGGTTTCCAGCATTGCCATAGACTTTTTAGTCTAGAGCTCCCTCTAGTGGTGGCTGAAGGAGGAAAGAATTTTATTTGTAGTCAAGGGATTTACACAGCCAGGTGTGTTAACCTTTACTATGAGTTGGGTAAATCCTGCGTATTTGGTCTACAGCACTGATGTAAACATTGTTATAATGTATTTATTATTTAAATTACATACATAAAACCAGGCAAATTATGAAATTTATTTTTATGCAGAGGATTAACATTGCCTTGTGTAGGAGCCTTGACTTTGAGTTGTGTAAACCCTGTCTCTCCGGTCTCCAGCATTGCAATAGACTTTCTAGTCTGCAGTGAGCTCCCTCTAGTGGTGGCTGAAGGCGGAAAGAATTTTATTTGTATGATAGCCATGTATCTAAGCCTTTACCTTGTGTATCTTTTGTGTGAGTTGTGTATACCCTATCTACCTAGTATCCCGCACTGCAATAGACTTTGTACTTTCTTATGTTACAAGAACTATTTTAATTATATATACACAGTTAATTGGTATAGAACATATTTTTTTGTTGAGTTACGCTGTCTTATGTAGGAGCCTTTGCTACGAGTTGTGTATACCCTGCCTATCTAGTCTCCAGCATTGCAACAGAACTTCTAGTCTGCAGTGAGCACCCTCTAGTGGTGGCTAAAGGCGGAAAGAATTTTATTTGTATTATTGCCATGTACATAAGACTTTACTGTGAGCTGTGTCAATCCCGTCTATCTAGTATCCAGCCTAACATGTATATAATTTTAACATTTCTATATATTTTCTTATGTTACAAGGATTATTTTAATTATACATACACAGGCCAGACACTCGGTATAGAACATATGTTCTTGTTGAGTTACGCTGTCTTATGTAGGAGCCTTTGCTACAAGTTGTGTAAACCCTGCCTATCCAGTATCCAGCATTGCAACAGACTTTCTAGTCTGCAGTGAGCTCCCACTAGTGGTGGCTGAAGGCAGAAAGACTTTTATTTGTATTATAGCCATGTATATAAGCCTTTACTACGAGTTGTGTAAACCCTGCCTATCTAGTCTACAGCATTGCAACAGACTTTCTAGTCTGCAGTGAGCTCCCTCTAGTGGTGGCTGAAGGCAGAAAGACTTTTATTTGTATTATAGCCATGTATATAAGCCTTTACTACGAGCTGTGTATACCCTGCCTATCTAGTCTCCAGCATTGCGACAGACTTTCTAGTCTGCAGTGAGCTCCCTCTAGTGGTGGCTGAAGGCGGAAGGAATTTATTTGCATTATAGCCATGTATATAAGCCTTTACTGTGAGCTGTGTCAATCCTTTCTATCTAGTCTACAGTCTAACATATATATAATTTTAACAATTCTATATTTTTTCTTATGTAACAAGGATTATTTTAATTATACATACACAGGCGATTGGTATAGAACATATGTTCTTGTTGAACATGTATGAGCCTTTACTACGAGCTGTGCCTATCTAGTCTCCAGCATATCAATAGACTTTCCAATGCAATATGTTATATACTATTTTCTGTTTCTACATTGTATACACAAAAGGAAACAGATGAATAATGCTGGATTGTCTCCTGCAGGCGGACACGGCCAGGTGTCTATATGGGTACATTAGGACTGCGATGGATGCCGCAGCCGTCATGGGAAAGCCGTACAATGGGCCTAATGGAGAACAGCAGATGCAGAAACTCTTTGTAAGGAGACCTTTGGGAGAATCGACTGAAATTTTTGTCAGGCTACAAAGGGTTCCAAAGCAGCTGTAATAATAAAGCGTCCCTGCTCCCCTCACGTTTCGGAGCCGGAGTCTAAAACCTGTCAAGTGTATAATGAAATCTGTAGGAGCTTGTAGCAGAGTCGTGTCCCGGAGAGGAGCCATTGACTGGTAATGAGGTTTGCCTTGAGCACTTCTTATAGTCTCAAGATCTCTTCACTGGTTAGGAACTTAGAAGTCAAGTTTGTCTTGTGTGAATGATCATCAAGGATACTTGGTGTCATTAGAGTCCGGGGATTAGCCAGGATAAATGGGGTCTATATGGGACATGGATCCAAAAATTCTGGTGCATTTTTACGTTGTCTATTTTTTAGTTTTGGATCTTTATACTTGTATTTCCTTGGTTAATTTTTACTCAATTTTTTTTACCAATTTCTTGGCATATGTGATCCCGGAGCAGCGGCTACTAGTGGAGAAATGTGGAATTACACATCTTCCATTTAAACTAAATAGCAAACTTGTAATACATGATAACACAGAGCCCTCCATTCCTTGTAGTACTCAGAACTGGATAATGGAAGTGGATACAGTTCTGGGGACCCTCTATTTGACACTTATACACCTCCCCTATTGGGTTGTCCAAATATAAGAATGCATGATCTCAATAGGAACAAGGGAGTAGGCGGCCATGTTGGTATTACGCAAGCTGGCAACTCTTTTCTCCAACATGTGCCATTAGGGGACTGTCAGATAACCTCTTTCACAACTCAATCAACCAGGGTTTGGCTGTGTATAACCTATGGATAGGGGATAAGTCTGATTATTTGAGGTCAGACTGCTGGGATGCCTAGCAATAAGGAAAAGTAGGGACCAAAAGTTCTCTTGAGTGTCCCACAACTAATAACGTGTGGATGCTGAACCTGTGCTCTATTGACTTCTATGGGGCTTTCGGCTTCAAAACTGGTCCCATAGAAGGGAAGAATGGGATGAGGCAAGGGTTGGGATGAGGCAAGGGTCTAACATGCACCATCGCTGATATTTGAATGAAGCACTTTAGGAGAATTTCAGTCCAGCCAATGGAGGTCCTAACTATCAGACCCCCAGTAGTCAAACACTTATGTAGCATCCATGGTCACCATTTGCCCATATACCACCACTTCTCCAGGTCCTTCAGAGACATTGGGGTTTATTTACTAAGAGTCCGCGCATCGCATTTCCGTCGGACTTCCCGATGTTTTCGGGGATTGCACGGCTGGGATTTTGTCAGGTATTTAGAAGAGGATTGTGTCACATGCGATCGGATTTTGGCACAGCGGCGCTGCTTTCATGCAAAATAAATCGGGGGGGAGGGGCATTGGACGATCCGACTGATTTGCACTGAGCGCAGGATTTAAGATTCAAATTGTGTCGCATCCAAAGCACTTACATGCACCAGGAAGAAGAAGGTGAACTCCGGTGGACCTGAGCGGGGACGCGACACGTGCAGGATATTGGGCGCACGATCTTAGTGAATCGCGGCACAGTGCATTGTCATTGGACAATGCACTTTCGGGAACTCCGAGGGACCAGGCAAGTAAATGTGCCCCATTGACTTACACAAATGTTGATCATGTTCCAGTTGCCATTTTGGCTACTTGAGAACTTTACTACATGACCGCAGCAAAGGTTAGTAGCCCAGGCGCACGTGAGCGGCCTCCAGATAATCCCCGCAGTGTAGGAGCCACTGTTTTTTTGCCGTGTACTAAAACAGCGGAGATTAAAATTACAAGTAATTCCTTTTGATGTTTAATAGCAGGTTTAACCCTTCTCAGCCCTTCTTACTTTCTAAAAACCCTTATGGTATTGAGCATCGCTTTTATGTGCCACGTTCAGACATATATTTCGATCTATATACCATATATAGCCTAGGTCATCTGAGGTCACCTGAGAAAGAAGAAAGAAAGATTGTCTACAAGGTCCAAGTATAGAATTTATAGAATTCTACATGTGCTACATTGTAACTGAAGCTGATCTGCAATACCAGGCACAGCCATGGACAAGAGTGGCGCTGTTTCTGTTTCCATGCGTACAAAGGAGTATAATGACATCAAACTGCAAGAACAACAAGGTAACACAGGTAAACCTTACACCGCAAAGAATAATTGTGCAGAAAGAGTTAACAGGTTTTTCCCCTGACCTCAGATTTCAGTTTTTTTAGCAACTTCATTTTAATCCTATTAGTCAAACATCAAAGAGAAGGGTATTGATTGGCCGAGTGAAACGAAGCAACAATGTAGGATTAATACACGGAGGAGCAGCGCCCACAGTAGACGTTCTGTCTCAATCAAGTTTTTCTCCTGACTAAGTGTTCCTGGCAGTTATGGTCAGAGACTAGTGAAGTATGAGCATTTTAAGGAGAAAATGGGGCTTTTAATAGGTCTAATTACCAACAAGTGTAAAGTAGCCACAGCATTGCCATAAGTTTTTACAGCCATGAGAAGAAAAGTTACATACTAAGCGTTTGAGAAATATCATCATATACATCTAAGATTGCAAAATAGATATCCCATACCCATGTCTTTATGTCCTATAGGGGTATATAGGTATCATCGTGGGCTTCCGTTGGTTTCTCTGAATTATATAGTCAACCATGGCCTATAAATTAACATTACATCCAGCATGGCCAATTTCATTAATTTGTGCTATTATAAGTAATACTACATTGAGGCAGATTTACTTACCCGGTCCGTTCGCGATCCAGCGGCGCGTTCTCTGCGCTGGATTCGGGTCCGGCCGGGATTTATGATGGTAGTTCCTCCGCCGTCCACCAGGTGCTGCGCTGAAAAGCATCTGAACGCACTTCAATACACCGAGCTGGACCAAGTGAAGGTTTTTAAATGCGGCGGTTTTTCCGAATCCGTTGGGTTTTCGTTCGGCCACGCCCCCCGATTTCCGTCGCGCGCATGCCGGCGCCGATGCGCCACAATCCGATCGCGTGCGCCAAAATCCCGGGGCAATTCAGGTACAATCGGCGCAAATCGGAAAAATTCGGGTAACACGTTGGGAAAACGCGAATCGGGCCCTTAGTAAATGACCCCCATTGTGTCCACTGCAGGTCTGAAAGTAGCTTCCCCTGGCAATACCAACCTATCAATGGAATTTAGGGAAGCCCTTGGTGTCAATAATTTTTCATATTAAATTAATTATGTACCCAAAATGACTTAAAGGAGACTTAAGTATAAGAAGCTCCATACAGAAAAGTGGAACTGCAATGGGGTCCTATCTAACCCCATCATGTGCCAATTACTTTGTGGACAAAATTGTCTCTTTCTCTATATAATTAAACTACTTTAACAATTCAGCATTTTGTAGAATTCTTACATTGATGATATCTGAACTCAAGATATTCATTAGATATTCCACTTCCACATTCCAAATAGTCTTCATTCCCATTGCTATTGAAATTTAACAGTAATTGGCTGTAAATTTACTATATATTGAATTTTCTGCTACAGATACTTTCATATAGGACACTTTCAAAATACAGAAAAGTGGAACCGCTATGGGCACCAGTCTGGTCCCATCATCTGAAAATTGCTTTACAGCTCAACTTCAATTTGACTTTAATTATACTAATTAACCTTTTCACCACTTAGCAGTGGATATTTTGATGATATGTTAGCTATTAAGCAGAATGCTGGATGTTCTTTATGGCAGAAATGACTTCTGTTTATGGCATTGAGCTACTATGTCAAGCCATTATCAGTTTTGTTTCGGCATTACATTGATTGGCAAGAAAAGTTCAGTAACAAAGTTTAGCTCGTGTCCCAGAGTCAATACTGTGCTGCTAGGTTTCAGACCATCTGGTGCAGGTGAAAACATTTGTATCCTTTTATGCATTGACTATAGTGATTGATAATTCCTATTGCTTGCAGAAAGGTGCACTGGTAAACAGAAGCAGAAGCCACCCACCGCGATGTCTCCATAATAATACCAGCATTGTGTCTGGGAAGAGGTGAAGGTGAGAACGTTCCTCTTGGCCCAGATGTTGCCACTCAGTGCCAGTTGTGCGTGGCGACTCCCTGATGTGGTTTAGCTGCAGCTGAAAACTGTGTGCGGGTGACTTTGTTTTTGTCTTTTTTTTGCTTATTTACAAAGATGGCAAACAGTTTTCCTTTGTGCAATCGCACAACAATGAGGAGGTCGGACTCGCTCCATTTACACAGTGACAAATGTCTCAGGTGGACTGGGAGAATGGAGGAAGTCTTGTCTCCGCACCTTTCACATAGGTTGATTGAACATCAAGTCCAACTTTCTTTGTTAGAGATGTGACACTTTGTAACAAAGAACTAAATAGTAAAATTACACCTTGACTGTGGTTTTGGGAGACTACCTTTTTGCAGCATTTGAATAGCTGGGGTGTAATACTCCATTTCCCCTGTAGTGGCCACTGTAGGTAGAATATTGAGTCACTGGTTCCTTCAGTGATCAAGTGATTAGCTGATCGCTATGAGGTTTAGTGACTCAGACCCACAGCAGTCAATTGATGACATGTACTCACTTTAAAAATGTTTTTCATTCATGGTGTATAAAATAACCTAAAATATATAGAAAATATTCAGAGATTAAACTTCAAACAAACTATAACAATGGGTGATACGTGCTTTGGAATGGCAGTGCCAACCATAGTATAAGTGACAGGTTGCCCCCTTCTGTATAATGTAGAGACAGTCTCTTAAAATGAGCCAATGTAATGGGGCATGCTGGGACCTGTAGTCCTGCAACAAGGGTCAGATTGCAGGTTGGTGTCACTTATATAATTGCACATAAATTAAAGGGAACTGACAGTAAAACTAACCCACAACAATTTAACATATCTTTGAAAACTGCTATCATACAGCAGTACAACTATCCCTATATTGATCCTCCCCATGCTTGTAAAATTCCACAGTCCATTTGTAAAGCTGAATCACCATATAGGCATAATCATGTTTTCCAGCTCAGCCACGCCTCCAGCTTCCTTATTGATACGGGGCATTCTTTCTCTTTGGCCGAGTAAACTCAGGAATGAAAAAGATGCTGGCTGTGTGTGACATGCTAAAGAGAAATCAACTC
The DNA here is from genome assembly GCF_040894005.1 of Engystomops pustulosus. Taxonomy (NCBI): domain Eukaryota; kingdom Metazoa; phylum Chordata; class Amphibia; order Anura; family Leptodactylidae; genus Engystomops; species Engystomops pustulosus. Next base: position 12,922,194 of record NC_092420.1, on the reverse strand, counting down.
ACTCATTCCCCCCTCCTTCAGGAATTCTTTTTATTGAGTCACACACAGACAGAATCCCCTCAATGAGGGAGCGGATTTCTCTTTAGCAAGTCGCACACAGCCTGCATCTCTCATTCCTAAAAGAGGTGGGAATGAGGTAGCTGAGCCCCTGAAGAGGAAGCACACCCCCCTGTCAATCAGGAAGCTGGAGGCGTGGCTGAGGTGGAAGAACGTGAATATGCTGGACTCAAAGGTAAGACAATGATTGGTCTCTCATGGGGTCATTTGCATAGATAGTGAGTCAACCTTATGAACGGACTGTGGAACTTTACAGGCATGGAGAGGAACAATATAGGGATAGTTATAGCAATGCAATGCAGTTTTTGAAGATATGTTTGGTTAGTGTAGATTTGTTTAACTGACTGGTTCCCTTTAAGACAATTGTTTGGTACAAAAATGTGACACTGTATTATATCCCCATCCTCCTGATGCTTACAATAACTTTTTTTTTTGGTTTCCCTGAATTGGATTTGGCAGCAGGAACTATTTGTAGTGCTCACAGCTGTTCCATAGCAGCGGCGGCTTTTAATTGGGTGTAAATCAGAAACAGAGACGGTCAGTTGTATTACACTTCACACTTCACGTCGCTTTATCCTTGGTGATCCATGAAAAATAATCTATAATTAAAACACTTGAATAATCTCTACCTTCATACCGTCTTCACCAGACTCTATGCTACAGACGCTCTTGGGTACAAGTCAAATATTCAATGTCCCATGTCATTCCCCCAGTGTCAAATTAATCCTGATTGATTGTAGGAAATTTTTTCGCCATCTAACGACTTTGACTCATTTTTAATCTTGCAACTGTAACTACAATTAAGTAAATATTGCATGATAATAAATAAGGTAAAGTCGTCAGAGGGTGGAAAGTTTTCTCCAATCACTCCATCACGCATCCACCTATCAGTGCCACTGCAGGAGGGGGAACAGGATGTTTCTGATACATTATCCCTCATTTACTTCACTCCGAAAAATCCTGGCGACATTTCCAAGTGTCACACAAGACGAGGGGAGGAAGAAAACCTCTCTAAATTTGGGAACAAATTGCATGCTCTTAAGAGGGACGGCATGAGCTGGCAGTGCAGTGTCTTCAGGACAGAGTGACTATCAGGCATGATCCTGGGTGCTCTCACCCAGCAGGAAGATCTGGAACATATGTTTGCTCAGTGCTCGGACACAGATATACTAAAGCTTTGTGCAAAAGTAGAAATTCCCGATAATCCCCCCCCCCCCTGATTAGGTTTTGGTGATTAACCAATCAGTATTGGAGTAAGATACCTCGAACCCCCACAGTAGATGTAACTGGGTTCATCTTCTGTAAATCTTTGGGTCCCTGTACCACTACCCCCCAAACTTCCGCCAACTACTCATCCCCTACCATGTGCTCGAAGTCTCCAACTCCATTGACTTCCATTGGATTTCCGGACAATTGTACGCAGCCCTGACACTATTAAACATTATTTATCATCTATCCTGTGGATACTATTCTATACTGTGGGAACAAATCATATAAAAGGTATAGAGGAATGGACACTGCCATGAGCTACTCCACTACTCTGTGTGACTACTTCGATGCTCATTTAGAAACCTGCTACAGCTTTTACTCAGAGGAGTTCAATGCAGAAGCCAGTGTAAGGACACACACCTAAACCTGGAATATAAATCCCTATCTCACAGTCCTGCTGTTACTAACAACATACACAAAGGTATAATTACACATCTCTCACACAGCAGTGTAAGGACACACACCCAAACCTGGAATATGAATCCCTTTTTTCATAGTCCTGCTGCTACTAACAACATACGCAAAGGTATAATTACACATCTCTCCAAGGACAGTGCCTAACACTGGTTGCAGAGAGCACATATGTGTGAGGACATACTGCCAGTGCACTTGGAAAAGCTACAATCCTGTTATATAAATCCATATTATACAGTCCTGCTGCTACTAACAACAAACACACAGGTCTGATTACACATCTCTCCAGGGACAATACCTAACACTGGCTGCAGACATCAGTGTAAAGGCCTCTCCAATTTCTGAATTCAAATCCATATTTGATAGTCCTGCTTCTACTAAAAAGAAAGTATGATTACACATCTCTCAGAAGGCAATGCCCTGGCTGTAAAGAGCAACCTGGAGAGGCTACAATCCTGGAATATAAATTCACAGTCCTGCTTCTACTTAATAAAACAAAGGTATGATTACACATCCAGAAACAATACCTAGCATTGGTTGTAGAGAGCTAGGAGCACAGCAGTATATAAGTTATGGAGTATAAATTCACATATCACAGTCCTGCTGCTACCAACAACATATAACACAAAGGTATGATTACACATCTCTCCAGGGACAATACCTAACATCGGTTGCAAAAAGCTAAGAGCAAATCACAGTAAGGACAACTCCCCAATTCCTTAAAATATATCCACATTTCACAGTCCTGCTGCTACTAACAACATTCACAAAGTTCCAATAACATATCTGTCCAGAGACAGTAACATTGGCTGCAGAAAGCACAGAGCAGAGCAGTTTGAGGACACCCCCCCAATTCCTGAATATAAATCCGTATTTCACAGTCCTGCTGCTACTAACAATATATAACACAAAGGTATGATTACACATCTCTACAGGGACAATACCTAACATCGGTTGCAAAAAGGTAAGAGCAAAGCACAGCGAGGACAACTCCCTAATTCCTAAATATAAATCCACATTTCACAGTCCTGCTGCTACTTACAACATTCACAAAGTTACAATAACATCTCTCTCCAGAGGCAGTAACATTGGCTGCAGAGAGCACAGAGCAGAGCAGTTTGAAGACACACCCTCAATTCCTGATTATAAATCCATATTTCACAGTCCTGCTGCTACTAACTTGCACAAAAGAATCTTTCACATCTTTCTAGCTCTTCCTTTGAATAATTACCCCATAGACATTCATGTTAGACCACTGAAAATTGAATCTCCCTAAGGGTGAGGGTAAAAGCATTTTATTCAGCCCTGCAAAATTCATCATCTCCCTCACTTCTGGGACACATCAAATATTCATCTTTTCAACAAAATTGATCAACATCACTTTGTGTTTGTACAATGGTTCTGGTTCTGTTATCGGCTCGTCGGACCTCCGGAGTGAAGTCTCTGATGGGTTTGAGGACGGAGAAGGGAAACATATGTGAAAGTAACGGAATGCCGCGGCCTTCATTAATAACAGCTTCTAAAAATACCATCAGCGACCACTGAGCGAGAGCGAGCGAGAGAACGGGCCGCCGCTGCTCCGACGCGCTTCTTTCATGTCTGCAATGAAAACAGATTGTGTAAGCCGAGCGATACGTCTAATCTGTTGTGACAGCTCCTCTCCTCAGCATTCGATACAAACAGTGGAAATGTATCCGCGCTATAAATAACTGTCACTTAGTAAAAAAAAAAAAAAATTAAAAATCCCCCCCAAAAAACTAATGGCGGTGCGCTATGGGAGATCTCAACACTTAGTACTCTGGAGGAGTCAGAAGAAAAATATTCCTTTAATCATTGCCTTCCGATAATAGTAGGGAGCAAAAAAAAAAAAATCCATCTGGATAAATTCAGCTGTCATTAGATTATTAAACTTTTATTCCAAGGATTGAAAAATTTTTTTATTATTATTCCAAGGATTGAAATTTTTTTAAAAAAAATCTGCTTAGAAAATACCATTATAGCCACCCTGGACCACCACAGCCATCAATACCCCATACAAATCCCATTGACACCACCCCTGACCAGTAGAATGGTATAAAAAAATTGGAATTTTTTTTCCAAAAAATCCAGTTTTTTATGGTTCCTCTAAAGGGGTTCTCCAGAGGTTAAAAAAACATGGATGCTTTCTTCCAAACACAGCGCCCCTCCTGACCATGGGTAGTGTGTGGTATTGCAACTAAGCTCCATTCATTTCTATACTGCTGAGCTGCAATACCTGCACACACCATGGCGAGGGGTGGCGCTGTTTTTGGAAGAAAGCAGCCATGTTTTTCCACCTCCGGAGAACCCCTTTAAAGTTAGAAGGACCGGAGAATTTGGATGGGTTGGCTCGAGAGGAGACAAAGTGATAAAACATACGCAAAAACAAGGCAGTGAGGGCCTTTCTGAGTCTCTGTTTAAAGTAACTGTGAAGGAGCTTTGCCAAGACAAACAAGGGTTCAGAGCACGGAGCATGGATCTTATTACAGGAGTCAGGACGCTCTGCTCGGTGGGACAGAGAACAGAACGATGGATGGAAAAAAAAAAAAAAGAGGGAAAAAACATAAAGGTTTTAGGAAGTGAGGTATGTCTGAACGTGAAGACATCTCAAGCGGCCAAAGAGGTCCATACACAGGGAGAGAAATACTTGGGACGATACAGTTCATGGAACAAACCAGATGGTGGAACGTCTTGTCTTTGACAACTCCTTCCTTCCAGAGAAGTTTTTATTTTTTGTGAGGTTGTTATTTTAATTTTTTGTATTCACAAGTAGAGAAGTAACTGTGTAGATGCCAAGTTCAAAAAGATCACAAGTTCTACCTTGGCATGATCCTAGTGGCCATAGACTCAAGACCAGGAGTGGATTGCACCAGGGGGCCCCCATACAGTCATGGGGAAACAAGGTCACATAACTGCTTAAAGCAGGGGTCTCAAACTCAATTTACCTGGGGGCCGCTGGAGGTAGATTCTGGGTAAGGCTGGGCCGCATCAAGTTTTCCACACAAAATGCGCTTACAAAATATCATTATTCAGATTCAAATGTCATGGCGTCTCCCAGCGCAAGGAAAGCCCCGAGCGGGGAGACGTGTTTTCTCTATGAACGCGTCCTGTGCACCGAGGGGTCCCAAGCTCCTACTGCACTGAGCCCAGTCAGGGACACTCCATCGCCCCCCCTCCCCCCCGGTACTTGCCTCCCCGTGTCCCTCCCATCGAAGAAGATGAAGTCGCCGCTCTGACCTGCACCAAGTGGGTTCAGAGCGGCGACTTCATCTTCTTCAAGTACCGGAGGGAAGGGGATTAACCGGTTACGGGCCCTTTCCTGTTTTTTCATGTCCATTTTTCACTCCCCACCTTCAAAAATCTATAACTTTTTTATTTTTACACGTAAAGAGCTGTGTTACGGCTTGTTTTCTGCGTAACAAATTGCACTTCATAGTGATGGTATTTAATATTCCATGCCATGTACTCGGAAGCGGGAAAAAAATTCCAAATGCAATGAAAATGCATTTGCGCCATTTTCTTGTGGGCTTGGATATTACGTCTTTCACTGAGCGCCCCAAATGACATGTCTACTTTATTCTTTGGGTCGGTACGATTAAGGGGATACCAAATTTGTATAGGTTTTATAATGTTTTCATACATTTACAAAAATTAAAACCTGTACAAAAATTATTTTTTTGATTTTGCCAACTTCTGGCGCTAATAACTTTTTCATACTTTGGTGTACGGAGCTGTGGGTGGTGTCATTTTTTGCGAAATATGACAATATTTTCAATTATATCATTTTTAGGACTGTACGACCTTTTGATCACTTTTTATAGATTTTTTTATATTTTTCAAAATGGCAAAAAAGTGCCATTTTCGACTTTGGGCGCTATTTTCCGTAACGGGGTTAAACGCATTGTAAAAAACGTTATCATATTTTGATAGATCGGGCATTTTCGGACGCGTTGATACCTGATGTGTTTATGATTTTTACTGTTTATTTATATTTATGTCAGTTCTAGGGAAAGGGGGGTGATTTGAAATTTTAGGTTTTTTTATTATAATTTTTTTTTTTTAAACTTTTTTTTATTTTTATTTATACTATTTTTCAGACTCCCTAGGGTACTTTAACCCTAGGTTGTCTGATCGATCCTATCATATATTGCCATACTACAGTATGGCAGTATATGGGGATTTTCCTCCTCATTCATTACAATGTGCTATCAGCACATTGTAATGAAGGGGTTAAAACGAAATAGCCTCGGGTCTACGGAAGACCCGAGGCTACCATGGAGACGGATCGCTGCCCCCGGGGGAGCGGCGATCCCAGGTAAGATGGCGGCGCCCATGCGCCGCTATCTGTTTGAGGCTGCCGGCAGCTTTGCCGGCAGCCCACGCTGTAAAAACACCCACGATCGGTGCTAGCGGGTGTTACCGGTAAGCCTTTGCTGCAATATGCAGCAAAGACTTACCGGCTATGGAGAGGGCTCAGCCCGTGAGCCCTCTCCATGCAGCGCGACCCGACCGCCGCCGTGAATACACGGCGGGCGGTGCTTTTCCAGGTGGGGGCCGCAAAATGTTGTCGCGGGCCAACTGCGGCCCGCGGGCCGCGAGTTTGAGACCCCTGGCTTAAAGGTACCTAAGAGGAGCGGGATAAAAACCTTCCTGTCAACCCCATGGTGAAACGTAGCACTTCCTGCCGCTGCTCTTCTATTCTGTTTAGACAGAAAGGAGAAGGGGAAGAAGATCTGTGCTGGGCAGCACCATGTTAAACCAAGGGACAGAGGTTAGTATCAGGGGGAACCAAGAAAAACTTTCTTGGGTCCCTTAAATTTGCTCATAGTTGAGACAAATGTTGGCTGAACCCTCCAATTTTAAAGGAGTTAACCGACCAAGTGCTTCAAGTATATACCGTATTTTTTGGACTATGTGGCGCACAAAAAATCCTTTGATTTTCTCAGAAATCAAAGGTGCGCCTTATAATCCGGTGCGCCTTATATATGAACCGTACTTACAGACAACAGCTGCCTTGAACTGTGCACAGGTCTGCCACCTGCTGGTCATTCATCCTTATAATCAGGTGCGCCTTATAGATCAGTGCGCCTTATATATGAACCTAGAAATTTTAGCAGGCATATATTGTTGGTGCGCCTTATACGCCGGTGCGCCTTAAAGTCCAAAAAATACTGTATGCTTCTGGAAGATGTATAATTATGTGTGATGACCATGAGAAGAAGTTGCTTACGCATGTCTGGAACCTAGACCGAAGCTTGGATTACTTGTATACCTGCTCTTGGATTGGACTTCTGACAAGTACTACAAGATCATTGGGAGTTCTGTTAAAGCTTTTGTAGTTGAAGCAGAACATGAGGTCTTCAACCTAAACCTACATCAAAAGGATTGTACATCGACAAGACCAACACAGTAGAGTTCTACTTCTACTTCCCAAGCTCAATCATCGGTCACAACCCCTTTAAGTCCATTGAGACTGTGCCTTTAAATCCATCCATCTGTTCAAAAAAATTTTCTTCCACGAAACCGGGTGATGTTTCTATTCGAATTATTGTTCTATAAAAAGGAGAATATAAAGTTATCCTGTCTGTAATGCATATAAAAGTATAATTTATATCCAGTCTATATTCCTGGTGAGCCAAGGAGGCCTGTCCTGGAGAATGATGGACTTCTCATTTTCTGCTGAGCCGGTGAGAATTATCGATTCATCTTCTCTTTGTCAAGTTTCCAAAACATTAAAAATAAATTCTAGTGTTTTATGTGCAAAGTAGATCATAAGACGTGGGGGTGGCTTGGGAGCCGCTAGTTTAGGAGGCAGCGCTCCTATAAATCATACAGACTGTCCATTAAAAGGTTGAGATCACTATTTTTGTGTCCTGTCGTGTGTGGCTCTTGTATGGCCTTCCGGCTTTCTACTATAATTTAGGGTCTCTGGTCGACTGATAACACAATTCTTGTTTTGGAGAGTTTTCCCCCCGGAAATGGCTAAATAAATATATCTGCAAAAGATGTCAAGTAAAATACATTTAAAGGGAAACTTACTCTTATTTGAAGAGGGTGTGTACAACTCTGATTGGATGATTGCCATGGGTTTGGCTTCCAGATGTAATCACCAGGAGCCGGCACCCGAAGCAACCTCTACAGAGGAAATGTAGTAATACATGGTGGTTAGTCAAGGGAATGGGTTATCTTGTAATTTATAGGTGGTCGGGGTCCACCAGGACCTCCAGGTAAGGACTTGTCTTTAATAGCCACTTTCTAGAATGGTTCCTGAGCTGAAGAACATGTCTTATTAACCTTGTCAAAGTTCTCATACACTGGGGGTCATTTACTAAGGGCCCGAATCGTGTTTTTCCGTTGGGGTACCCAAATTTTACCGTTTTGCGCCGATTTTCCCTGAATTGCCCCTGGTTTTTGGCGCACGCGATCGGATTGTGGCGCATCGGCACCGGCTTGCACACAACGGAAATCGGGGGCGTGGCCGTAAGAAAACCCGACGGATTCGGAAAAACCGCCGCATTTAAAAAAATGCTTGCTTGGTGAACTTCAGTGAACTCCGACGGACTTCAGCGCATCAGCGACACCTAGTGGACATTGGGCGCACTACCTTAGTGAATCGCCAGAAGACCCGAATCCTCCACACAGAATGTGCCGCTGGATCGCGAATGGACCGGGTAAGTAAATCTGCCCCAGTGAGTGCGAGTGAATCCAGAGAACATGACGATGGTCTTATAGTCACAAGATGTGCCAGGAGAAGATACAGAAGATGTAGAAGTCCCCGAGTGCCTATCCTCCACATTGATGATAGGAGGCAGAACCTGCTGATCTACTGATCAGACCATGTGCTCCTCTTATACTTTGGCTTAGAAGATTGTGGTGGAGAACGCTTAAATTCCCTCAAAAGACAAAACAGAAGTGTAAACTAAGGAGGCCCCAGAGAAGTAGGAGAAGCAAAGATGTTGGATGCACCATGAAACCCTTGTCACTCTGGGGTTCTTTGGGCAAAAAAAGGGAGTAATTGATTATTACTCCATGTGGAACATTTGCATGTCCACTGCAGAAGTAGGTGAATGTCAAAGATGGACCCTATAGATCAGGGATTGGCTCTGAATGGGTTTGCCAGCCCTATGAAGCCCATTATCAAGTCTGGGCCCAATTGAGGACCTCTAATATGTTGGTTTGAGCCTGAATAGGCTTTGGAAGATACTTCGGGGAGTCATGGCCATGGAAAATAGACAGTCCAACTCAAGTAGACTCTAAAAGACATCCATTCTCTTCGTCATTCCAATTAGTTGAACAGGAGTAATAATTCTTGAATATTTGGATTTCATAGGTTCCTTAAGACACGAGATGTGTTGATTATTTAGAAACTGAGGGTTTAGTCTTCTGAACGGAAACAGATGTTTGTCATTTTCTCACATTTCCATTATCTGGATCTCGGCTGTATGGGTGGAGTATGAAGAGCTACGCAGAATCATCCTCTCTCTCCTCCGTCCTGATATGTATGGAAGATACAACATCTGCTGTCAATTTACCTTCTACCATCATCCACGTTCCTGAAGACAGCCTTTTAATGGGCTGTTAAAGGTGACCTTAAACATACTGAATACTAAGCCTCTGATCTCAATGGAAGCCGTCCATCTAACAGTCATAGAGGTTTATGTACCCAAATAGTAGATAAGGGTTGGGTATGTTATATTTCAAGATCATTAGTTCTCTACGGAGCTAAGTCACCACCAGAGGTGTAATAGAAATCCAATTTACAAAAATGGAGGTTATTTACTAAGGGCCCGATTCGCGTGTTACCCGAATATTTCCGATTTGCGCCAATTCTCCCTGAATTGCCCCGGGATTTTGGCACACGTGATCGGATTGTGGCGCATCGGCTCTGGCATGCACGCGACGGAAATCAGGGGGCGTGGCCGAACGAAAACCTGACGGATTTGGAAAAACCGCCGCATTTAAAACAAAAAATATGTTGCGGAGCTTGCACTTACCTTCACTCAGCCCGAGCCGGTGAACTCCAGCGCGTTCCGATGCTTTTCAGCGCAGCAGCGCCACCTGGTGGATGGCAGAGGAACTACCTTAAAAAATCCCGGCCGGACCCGAATCCAGCGCAGAGAACGCAGCGCTGGATCGCGAATGGACCGGGTAAGTAAATCTGCCCCAATATTTATAATCTTTGCTTTTTGGATTATCAGGATTTGACCAAACTAAACAGATCAGGGATGAACAAAACTATTAAAGTAACACGCAGCCTTTTATACTACACTATGTCAGAGTGTAAATTACTATAGATAATATGCGATTGTATGGAGGTTACTTATATTAGAAGCCGCACTTTTTGACATATCCGACCTCTCTTGGCAAGAAAACGGTTGCATAAGTTAAGATTTGCCCCAAAGGGACAACCCATTGGTAAAAGAAGGTGTTGACTGCTAAGACTCTACCTCCTGCCTGCACCTTCTAAATATTTCATAAGGAAAATGGAATATCCAGACATTATAATCCAAATAATTGCTTAAAAATGAATAATTGCTCCCCACTGTATGTTCCTGAGCCTCCTTTAACAGAACTTCAAGGTCTATTAAAGAGGAAAACACAGCACTTCAGCTGGTCACGGTCTACCGTCGCATGGTGCTCCTAAGGCTCCGCGCCAAAAGACGCCAATAACAACATCCGAACCACAGTGGAAGGCACTGAATTAAGGAACACAGAGACCCATCGCGTGGAACACCGGCTCCAAAAACTCACTGCTGGAGTTTCTGGAAGTAGAAGTACAATATTGTCCACAGTGTTCACAACCGAGAAGGTACAAATAACAAGAAATACTAAGTGCTCACAAAATGTGCCTTATAATTCGTAGTTTTTGGAAAAGGAAAGTTGGCTGCATCTGAAAATCCTGTAGAAGTTCAAATTTTAATCAAAAGTTTTTTTCAGCAATTACTGTATTAATAGAATTGATAAAAAAAAAACTGAAGACGTTTTCAAATAGACTTAGAAAAGACTGTGTACACTCATTCCAACTATTTTGACAACCCTCCTTTCTTCGATTTAGTTGGAACATCTCCTTTCAAGATTCTTGGTCATATTATCCACAATTTGGACAATAAACCCAAAAAAATGTCTTTCTAGATATGGCAGAAAAGTCTGCTCCCAACATGTCTTAATGTCTCCTGGCCATTTGATGCAAGTTATGATGCAAGTTATAGTTCTGCAACATCTAGAGAACCACATGTCACAACAGCTATGGATCTACAGGTTACAACAGCTAGGGAGCCATAGGTCTCAATGGCTAGGAAGCCACAGGTCGCCACAGCTAAGGAGCTACAGGTTACAATAGCTAGGAAGCCACAGGTCATAATGGATAGGAAGCCATAGGTAACAACAGCAAGGAGAGTCACAAGTTACAACAGCTAGAGAGCCAAAAGGTCACAGGAGCAAGTGAGCCAAAAGGTCACAACATCTAGAGAGCCACAGATCACAACAGCTAGGGAGCCACAGGTTACAACAGCTGGGAAGCCACAGGTTAAAAAGCTAGAGAGCTACAGATTACAACAACCAGAGAGCCACGGGTTACAACTGCAAGAAAAGCCACAGGTCACAACAGCAAGGAGAGCCACAGGTCAAAACAGCTAGAGAGCCAAAAGGTCACAGGAGCAAGACAGCCTCAGGTCACAACAGCCAGAGAGCCATGGGTCACAACAGCCAGAGCCACAGGTCACAACAGCTAGAGAGCCACAGGTCAGAACAGCCAGAGCCACAGGTCACAATGGCTAGGGAGCTACAGATTACAACAGCCAGAGAAGTATGGGTTACAACAGCAAGGAAAACCACAGGTGATGAAAGCTTTGAAGTAACACCTTAAAAACCAACAATTTAAGAATGTAATATCCTATCCAAGGAAAACTGCTAGACTCTACAAGATAGCGAGTCACAGGTCTCAACAGCAAGGAGAGCCACAAGTCACAACAGCTAGAGAGCCAAAAGGTCACAGGAGCAAGTGAGCCAAAAGGTCACAACATCTAGAGAGCCACAGGTTACAACAGCTGGGAAGCCATAGGTTAAAAAGCTAGAGAGCTACAGATTACAACAACCAGAGAGCCACGGGTTACAACTGCAAGAAAAGCCACAGGTCACAACAGCAAGGAGAGCCACAGGTCACAACAGCTAGAGAGCCAAAAGGTCACAGGAGCAAGACAGCCTCAGGTCACAACAGCCAGAGAGCCAAAAGGTCACAGGAGCCAGAGCCACAGGTCACAACAGCCAGAGAGCTAAAAGGTCACAGTAGCAAGACAGCCTCAGGTCACAACAGCCAGAGAGCCAAAAGGTCACAGGAGCAAGACAGCCTCAGGTCACAACAGCCAGAGAGCCATGGGTCACAACAGCCAGAGCCATATGTCACAACAGCCAGAGAGCCACTAGTCACAACAGCCAGAGCCACAGGTCGCAATGGCTAGGGAGCTACAGATTACAACAGCCAGAGAGCCACGGGTCACAACAGCAAGGAAAACCACAGGTGATGAAAGCTGTAAAGTAACACCTTAAAAACCAACAATTTAAGAATGTAATATCTGATCCAAGGAGAGCTGCTAGACTCTACAAGAAAACCCCCCCAAAAAACAAACAAACAGCAAAGTGCCATTTAGGGACCTACCATAGTTGGGATTTGTTAGCATGATAAAATTTGTCTGAAATGTTACAGCTATGCTTATGGGCCTGAATGGATATTATGCCGCAATCTTGTATTCTGGTCCTGTCTCTGTTCAGTAGATGCAATTGCACCATCTAGTGTGGCTACCGGCATGCTGGTCATTGTAGTTGTGGGGCAGCTGAAGAGCCACAGTTTTATGACTAGGACGATAAACTAAAGATGTCTGTTCCTTATAGTGCGATATTACAAGGCCTGGGAAGCCGAGCTCCTTTCCGCACTGCAGGGTTTACATTCCAAAACTTTCTCTTGTGAGGTCTGATTGAAAAATAATGTTCCGCTTCTATGTCTCATGTCAAAGGGCTCCACTCTCAGCAATAAAGTGATCAGAGCTCACCCTGTAATCTCAGCCCTAATATTGTCTGTAAATTGCCACGCACTATAAATTTCCGTGACACTCTGCCATGAACATATTCATTTACTGCGCCGACACACTGTATTTACAGCTCAAAAACTGATGATTTTAACTAAACCAGTATTATTCTCTAAGTTCCCATGACATCGAGAAACTAATGTTTTTGGTAAACTGTTCCCCAAATCTACATCCAAGGGTAAAATCACAGATGAAACAGTGAACATGCAGCACTTTTCCATCCTGCAAATAGATGGACGACCATAAAGAAGCTCAGTGAACCCCAATATAGTTAATGGATACACAATTTTGTTATAGTCTCGCACTAATTTTTACTCCATCTGCAGTTTTTCTGTTGATGTTCAGAAAATATTTAGTCCCTTAAAATTTCATCTAAAAACGTATATATATATAATACTAGTCAAGCAGGAGGGGAACGCAGCTGCAACTCCCTCCCTCTATCTCCTTTTTTCGGTTTATGAGAGTCAATGCTGTGAGAGAGGAGAAGGAGCTGAGATATGAAGAAAAGTATTACTTTATTCTGTGAGAGGGCAAAAGGGGTGAAAGTAGCAAGAGATTGGACATTGCTGTGAGAGGGAGCTGAGGTAGGGAGACCCCTGATTGCTTTCTGAGAAAAGAGAAGAAGATGAAGTAGGAAGACATCTGGCACAATGCTGTGAGAGGGGAAAGATAGCTGAAGTAGAGACATCTGACTTCATGCTGTGAGAGGGGAGAGGGAGATGAAGTCGGGAGACTCCTGATTGTTGTGTGAGATAGGAGAAGGAGATGAAGTAGGAAGATATCTGGCTCACTGAAATGAGAGGGGGGAGGGAGCTAAGGTAGGGAGATATGTGACTTCATGCTGTGAGAGGGGAGTGGGAGCTAAAGTAGGGGGGATATGTGACTTCATGCTGTGAGAGGGGAGTGGGAGCTAAAGTAGGGAGATATGTGACTTCATGCTGTGAGAGGGGAGTGGGAGATAAAGTAGGGAGATATGTGACTTCATGCTGTGAGAGGGGAGTGGGAGCTTAAGTAGGGAGATATGTGACTTCATGCTGTGAGAGGGGAGTGGGAGTTAAAGTAGTGAGATATGTGACTTCATGCTGTGAGAGGGGAGTGGGAGCTAAAGTAGGGAGATATGTGACCTCATGCTGTGAGAGGGGAGTGGAAGCTAAAGTAGTGAGATATGTGACTTCATGCTGTGAGAGGGGAGTGGGAGCTAAAGTAGGGAGATATGTGACTTCATGCTGTGTGAGGGGTGCTGAAATAGGGAAAAATCAATGCTCTGAAAGGGGAAGAGAGTTAAACTACACAGACATTTGACTCAATGCTGTGATAGGGGAGATGGAGATATGATAGGGAAGAGGGAGCTGAAGTAGGAAGAATGATGATACCTGTCATTTTGCTGTAAGTGAGAAGAAGGAGATGAAGTATGGAGACATCTGGTTCCATACTGTAACAAAACAGAAAAAATCAGACGCCATGCTCTGAGAGGGGATACAATGACAATGTATGGATAACTCTTACTTCATGCTGTGAGAGGGGAGAGGCAGCTGGAATAGGGACACATCTGTCTTAATGCTGTGAGAGGGGAGAGGGAGATGATGTTGGAAACAACAGACTCCATGCTGTTAGAGGGGAGAGGCAGCTGGCGTAGGGACACATCTGTCTAAATGCTGTGAGAGGGGAGAGGGAGCTGCAGGGAGACACAGCAGCACATCACAAGTCCATAGTGATCCATCCTGAGCATTTACTATTATTATCAGCTCTCTGTAAGCTTTAACCATTGAACATATTACACTTTTGTGTAACAGAAGTTGATGAGAAGGATAAATAGGGGGTCATTATAATATCCGGCTGCACATCCGCAGCTTGTGGTTAGTTATTATGTGGTTATCAGCCAGGGGGCACAACGGTGTGGAAACCCCTATGACAGTGAGTGACGGTTTGTGGCCACTGAAGTGGTTATTGTTCGTTGTTCTGCACACGAGCCGGGATCCTTCTTACCCCTCAGGCCGTGTGTTAGGATAATGGGAGGTGAACAATTCTTAACCGAAGAACCAGGTAACGGCCAAGATCATGAGATCTGCATGGACACATAGCACGTGATATTAGGAGAGACCTCTATATCACCTAGATGGGTGACAACTGTAGAAGGGACAGTGCATGTCCTTAGGTGACCCTACATCTCCACCATTTTAGGACCTCCTTAAGGACATAGAAATTCCTTTCAAGGTAGTGAGTGGTATTGCAGCTGAGTTTTATTCAATTTCATTAAGTTGAGCTGCACTACCGGACACAACCTGTGGGTAGCGGTGGCGCTGTTTCTGTAATTCCGGATACTGCCTTTAATGTTTATGCTTAGACTTTAGATTCTTATCTGCCCATTGGTCAACGTTCCATATGGATTCTTTGTGAATGCTCACTTTGCGGCTGCACACAGACTAATTTATACAAGTTTGACTTAAAGTGGTCCAAACCTTGGACTTTTAATTTGCATAAATGAACATAGTTGATCATACTGCACTTTAAGACGATGCCAGAGGTTATAGGTTTTCTTATATTTATCTCTGTGATCACCAAACTTGCAAGAGAACCATGACCATGGGGCTCAATACTGAGCATGTGCAATCTATAAGCCAATCACGTCACAGAATGCTTGCTGTCTGCCATGTGATTGGCTCAAAGGCTCTGCAGGACTAGTGGGGCCATTAAAATATTGGGGCTCATTTACTTACCCGGTCCATTCGCGATCCAGCGGCGCGTAGTCCAACGTTGATTCGGAGCTTGCCGAGATTCACTAAGGTTGTGCGTCCGATATCCACTAGGTGTCACTGCTGCGCCGAGGTCTGCCGGAGTTCACCTTCTTCGCCCCGGTGTATGTGAGTGCTATTCTAGCGACACAATTTTTTTTCAAATTCCGTGTTTTTTCCGAATACATCGGGTTCTCCGATGGCCACGCCCCCCGATTTCTGTTGCGTGAAAGCCGCGCGTGCACCAAAATCCCAGGGCAATTCAACGCAAATTGGAAATATTTGGGAAACCCGACGAAAATGCGCGATTCGGACATAATGAGCCCCATTATGTTAAAAGCAGGAAAAATCAAAGCAATATAGATAATTATCTAAAGTAATTTAATTTAAAGGCCTGTGCAGTTCCCTTTAACATTCTGCAGAGGGCAGCTCCCCTGTATATCCAGAATGAAGTACGGGCACTTCCTCTTTAAACAAGGTGCTCAGATTTCGGAATGATTAATTAAATATGAAATCTAATAATGAGTAGTAATTAGGAGTGTTACATGCTTGTAATGAAAGGGGGTATGGCGTGAGTACGTAATTCCCAGCTGGACGTGTAAGTCTGGAAATTTAGAGTAAGACCTGACAGTTCGTCTGAATTAAAGGGGCCGCGAGGGGATTCACAGCAACCCCTGAGATCTGTAATTACCTCAAATGTGACACTCGGAGACTTACGTCATCCATCACTGGCCAAGAAATATCTTTTACATGTTTCTCCTGGTTTAATGCTGTATGTCCATGCAGCCCCCCGCCTGACAATGTCTCTTTTCATGAGAGTGGAGGAGGTCTCATTAGTGTGGGGGACCCCCCTAAACACTGTAAATCAGGGTCAGCGAGCCCCTCTCACCACCGTGGTCTAATGGAAACTCATGGGAACTTAAATATCTGTTTCTCTAAAGTTGCCGGGCCGGTAATGGATGACATCAATTGTTTGCTTTCTGCTTGCACCGGTTAAAGGGACGGTGCACCAACAAGGGCAAATTGTGGAAAGAGATATTCTAAAACCAGCACCCTTATAAAAAAAAGGGAGTACATTTCTAAAATAGCGTCCAAGGATAACATCATATTTGGTTCTGTTAAAGGCCTGCGGCTGGCAAGGACAGACCCAGAAGAAGGGCTAAAAAAAATATATCCCCACATGTGAAGTCATTATAGCTATGTAGTATCGAAATGGTATCTGTCACTAATGGGGGGTAAAGTAATTGTATATGGGGGACACTTTTACTTCTTAGGGGTCCAGCGCAGGGCCCCTAGTAAACCATATTTACCCTGCTACCAGTTCCCACAGCCAGGGGTATCACTTCCATTCACCATGGTAGGTAGCTTCCTTGGGTAGCCCCAGGTCAGTGGAGCCCGCTCATTGGATGAAGTAGGTCCCGTGACCCCCAGGAACTTTCAGCTATGCGCAATGACAAAACCTTCTGCGCCCCCTCAAATTAGACCCCTGAGTACACTGTTAAGGGAGATAAAATCCACAATTTGGAGAATATTTGGATATTTATCACCTATCCACGTAAGAATAATATATTTGTTTAAGTTGGGGACCTCACTGATGAGACCCCCCACTATTTACTAGAATGGGGGTTCTGAACCCCCATTCCTCCGCAGGAGTTGAGAGAAGTAATGGTCACGGATACTGCCGGCAATGTATCTCATGTCAGTTGTACAATTTAAGCCAAAAGATCCCCCCCCATTTTATTGATCAGTAGGGGTCCTAGAAGTGCAGCTCACAAACTACCCAAAAATGTGTAATTTAGCATAATATTTAGTCACTTACTTCTGCTAACCTAGGACCTAGGTGGCCAACCTACTGCAGAGTGTTACTAAGCACAAGTATCCAGCTCTGCTACATCTCCCCCGTGACAATACATGTGTTCACAGAGCTGAAAGCCAATGCTGTTGCCTGTCGCAGCAATTTTCTAATTCATCCAACAGACCCCATTATTCATCCTCTCCTGGGCTTAGAAATAACAAGTTATCAATGAGATCCATTTGTACATTCATTTCTCAATTTGCGCTGAACAAACACAGCCGTACGCTTCCCTGGACGGCACTTCTCTTATCCAAATACTCGGACAATGGAGTTTATTTAGCCACTACTGTTCAGCCGGAGGGGAAAGAGGATCGGACTCGAAAATGTGACCGTTTTGCCCGTTGCCAACCTGACAGCCTGGGCCTATAATAATGGCCATCCTATGTCATGTGATCCTGGGTATGGCGGCACATCTTCCAGCATCACCACACTGTATATTTTACATCCATACATTAGATGGCTTCTGACATATCACCTTACTACAGAGAGTTACACAATACGCTGCTTGTCCAAGCAGCGCACACAGTCCCGCTGAGCCAAGCAGGGCCCATCACCAAGCCTTAAAGTGCTCCATTAAAGTATATTTTACCTACAGCGTCACCAGTAACATCTGAGGGCAGCGTTCTGGACAATTACACTTGTACCTGTTCCATCCTTTCATGTGATACTATCAGCCGTCTAGCAAACGGAGCCACTTTATAAAAGCTACATCAAGAGGATTTTCGAAAAGCGACCATTAAGCAAACACCAACCCAGACCAAACCTATTAAATAAAGATCCCAGGCCAGACTCCCTAAATAAATACAGATCCCAGAAAAGAAAACCTCTTAAAATACAGTCCCCCAGATCAAAACCCTTAATAAACACCAACCTGGACCCCCAAACATATGTATAATAAAGAGAGCCTAGCCCACAACCAGACCGAAGACCCTTATAAATACAGAATATTTATCAAATACAAACCGATACCACAAAAAAATATATTTAGCCATAAACAAGACAAGGACACAGATTAGACCCATGAACAAATAAATATGGACCACCAAAATAATACAGATTCAACATAAGACCCCTAAACAAACACGAATCAAATCCACATCCTTTAATGCTTTTTAAAAATCACAGATCCGAAGCCCTAAATAGAGACCCCAGAACCCCAAAACAAATTCCCAGCCCAGATCATTTCCTCAGCATGCAAAAAATACACAGTCAAAGCAAGACCCCTGAACAAACAAGGACACAGATCAACTACCCAACGACCCAAATCCCCTAAACAAACAGACAAATACATTCCCAAAATCAGATCCCCTAAATTCAGCCCTATAAATCATTACAGACCTCAGACCGCACACCTATGAAATACACAGACCCCAGACCAGACCCTATTAGACCCCAGAATCAGGGAATTCCCTAAACATAAACGGATCCCTGGATCAGGAAGGACCCTAAACAAATATTGATCCCGGAAGAGATTCCTAAGCCTAGATCGGACATCAATCTACCGTACATACCCGGCCGCCTAAAATCAGTACAGGCCCCCCAGACCCCTTAAACATATACAGTGCCAAGATCCCCTTAATAAAGTAGACCAATAGGCATTAGACTAGTCCTAAAACCCTAAAAACAAATATAAACCAGACCCCCTAAGTAAATACAAAGCCCCTAAACCAGTGTCCCCTAAACCAGCCCCTATCCCAGTGTATGGATAGTCACCCCAAATTCATGAATCCCCTCTTCAGCAATAGCAACAAGAAAGTTTTAGGAGATCTTCTGTGGTCACGGATGATGCGAGGGGTTAGGCTCTGTAGGACATTGTAATCAAGATCAGTTTTGGGGATAAGGGAAATAGTAAATGTCCCCAGCCGTGCAGCGGGCACAGCGCCTCTTATCTGGAGGGGGCGGCGGGTGCTCGGGCGGTCACTGCACTGGATATACAGGGAGAGGCGGCTCTTATCTCTGGCCATCAATCCCTATCCCTCCTCTAGGCTCAGTGTCCTGATTATTTATACAAGTGTTCATGTAATCCATGCATTGAGACCGGAGCAATATCCATGTCTTGTTTATTTTTCCACAACAGAATGTTGGCAGGCGCTTGTCGGAATTGGCACAAGTCGCATCTACGGATAGAATCCATCCAGCACTATCAGTAGTTTAAAGGTTGAGACATCCATGAGGTCCTTTCTCTGGGAAAACAGTGGATCCTTTGTGATGAGTAAACAATGTGTAGTATGGTCCAGTGTCCTATTTTCCCTGTAGCGCCCCCGAAGGAGCAACAGAGTATGACACAGTGCCCAATGCAAACAATAAGCCAGAATGGGTCCATAAGAGTGAAGTAAGAAACATAAGATAGATAAGAAGTGTCTAGTCACTGGGCATCCCACCTCATTATGTGCTCCATTCATAGTTCATGACTCTGTCCGCCAACCTCAATGCGCATGCGCAACTGTTTCTACATTCATAGTATATGGAACTGGAGGATATAGCAAGTAAACACCCGTGGACTATCGCCGGTTTCATTGCACATGCACGACTGCTGCAACATTTATAGATAGACTGATACTTTCTATCTCCATTGTCCCACATACTATGAATGTAGTAGCAGTTGCGCATGCACAATAAGACTGGCAGAGATAAGCACAAGTGTTCAATGAGGTGGGACACTTATCACATATTTTGTGTGGTGAGACTGGCACTAGCAACTCCATATCTCCAATATCTCTGCCAACTCCATATACTATTCTACTCTGATTGCGCATGCGTAACTGCTGCTACATTCATAGTGCATTGGGCTGGTAGAGATAGAACGTACTTCCCATGACTGTTCCTGCCAGTTTTATTGGCATGGGCAACTGTAGTTTCTATCTCTACCAATCACAAATACTGATTTAGTCTGATTGTGCATGCGCAACTGCTGCTACATTCATAGTATATACGGGACTGCTAGCAATAGAAAGTGCAGCAGTTTCCCATGCCAATGAAACTGGCATAGACAGTTGCTGGATGTACTTTCTATCTCTACCAGTCCCATGTACTATAAATGTAGCAACAGTTGCGCATGTGCAATCAGAGTAGAACAGTATATGGAATTGACAGAGATATAAAGTACAGCCCTTTGCCAGTGCCAGTCTCACCACACAAGATAGGTGAGAAGTAGGGTTCCACCTCATTATAGTACGTGCTCCATTCATAGTCCTCGACTATCTCTTCCAGTCTCATTGTGCATGTGCAACTGCTACTACATTCATAGTATATGAGACTGTGGAGATAGAAAGTATCAGTCTATCTCTTAATGTAGCAGCGGTCGTGTATGTGCAATGAGTGTGTTTCTGCCTGTCCCATATGGAGCAGCGGCTGCGCATGCGTAATGAGACTGGCAGAGAGAGTCACTTTCAGACTAGTCAGAGATAGTAGGTGAATTGACACTGGAATACTGGCAGAGATAGAAAGTACAGCCCTTTGCCAGTGCCAGTCTGATTGCGCATGTGTATTGCCACCGATACATTGTAGCAGGTAATAATTATTGATTATGGAACAGAACCATTGAAGACATGTCTTCTCACAGAAACAGCGCCACACCTATCCATAGGTAATGTCTGGTATTACACTTCATCCCCTGTTTGATCCATTGATAGAACTGAACTGCAATAGCAGACACAATCCCATTGACAGGTTTTGTTTTATAACCCTGGACAATCCCTTTAATGATTATTACCCTACAGCGTGTATCTTATTTCAGAGCAGAATTCATAATTCTGCAAACTTCAAAACTGAAATCTCCCAGCCTTCCCTGCTCACCAAATGTCCCGACCCCTCCCCTATTCTGAAGATTGGGCTCATAATTAGGCAGTAAAAGGGTCAGAAGTGCAAAAAATGGATCAAATAAGATTTTACAAGATTTTTTTTTCCACAAAAAGAAAAGAAATAATAAGATCTTCAGATGTAAAAAAAAAAAAACCTCTAAATATCAAAAGTCCTGTAATTCAAAGTCTCTCTAAACGGCATCAATATCATAAAACTTCACCTTTTGATGTTGGGTTTGAAATAAAAGATATATTTTTTTTTTTCATCTATAAAGTTAAATCCTGGCTTTGATCTGGAGCTTGAAAACACAGCCGGGAAAAAAAAAAACTACTCAGGTTTCAGAAAGCTTCAAGATTTTTCCTTTTCCTTCACGTCAAAGGGTATTTTAAGGGACGTTTTTCATTCGGTGTAATGGTTTATGTTTAAAGAGGTAAAAAAAAAAATCAGGATGTAAAAATGTACAATATTTGATAAAAGCAAAAAAAATTACGGGGGGGCGAGTCATATTTTAAACGGATATTTCAGTCCAAACTATCCTGTAGTCCTACAATCACCGATCTAATATTATCACCTATCCAAATGCTTGGATGGAACACCCCTTTAAGGTCAAATAAAAAAAACAAACAATTTTTATTAGGGGATGTGTAAAATAAAATAAATAAATAAATGTAAAAAAAAATACTAAAATAAGGCACCATCACCTATCCTGGACCCTAGTACTAGTGCAAAGAGCTCATTCACTTTAGACTCTTATGGGGAGATTTATCAGAAGTCTCTTAGAGCAGAACTGTTCTTGTTGCCAATGTCAACCAATCAGAGCTCAGCTTTCATTTTCCCACAGCCGTTTATAAAACTAAAGCTGAGCTCTGATTGGTTTGCATGGGCAACAAGAACGGTTTTACCTCAGAAACTTCTGATAAATCTCCCCCTATAGACTCTATAGGGAAGATTTATCATATGTTTCTGAGGTAAAACTTGATTCCATGGGCAACTAGAAAGGTTTTACCTCAGAAACTCAAGATAAATCTCCCCCTATGGACTCTATGGGGAAGATTTATCATATGTTTCTGAGGTAAAACTTATTTCCATGGGCAACTAGAACAGTTTTACCTCAGAAACTCATGATAAATCGCCCTTATAGACTATGGGGAAGATTTATCATATGTTTCTGAGGTAAAACTTATTTCCATGGGCAACTAGAACAGTTTTACCTCAGAAACTCATGATAAATCTCCCCCTATAGACTCTATGGGGAAGATTTATCATATGTTTCTGAGGTAAAACTGTTTTCAATGGGCAACTAAAGCAGTTTTACTTCAGAAACTTATGATAAATCTTCCCCGTAGAGTCTATAGGGATAGATTTATAAGTTTCTGAGGTAAAACTGTTCTAGTTGCCCAGGGAAACCAATCAGAGCTCAGCTTTAATTTTATAAACAGGTGTGGGGAAATGAAAGCTGAGCTCTGATTGGTTCAGTTCTGCTCTAAGAGACTTATGATAAATCTCCCCTTATAATTTTATACCATATCTTTACGTCTCCTGCAGCGCCTCCGCATGTAAAAAGCAGAATTGCACCTCTTATTAAAGAATTTATGGGCCAGAATATGAAATTGTAATCGTCTCCTGTTGGAGTTTTGGGATCACCTAATATATTGGATTATATATAAAGGGTGCAGCATAGTACTGAACACCCACTATTAGTAGCTTTGAGTAATTTGTCTGGAGTAACATGAAGTGACAGCGCGTTTCATCCCAGGCCTGGGCGCATCTGATCGGAGCTTGTTGTAGATAAGATTTCAGCGCTCTCCCCCCAATGATGTCACTTTTATCCGATTACTGACAAATGCTGTGGAGCTCCCGGTAATACGTCAATGTGACAGCTCCAGGTATATGATTTCATTACATTAGGCATGCCATTGTCTTGTGTTACGTCTTTGTTCTTGATGGATTTACAAGATTTGCGCGGCAGCTGGTTTACCGACAGCTAGTGAGCCATATACTGACATTCACAGATATCTTTGGCAGTGTGATGGGAGTCAAGGCCAAAATCACCATGTAGCGCCAGCCATAATCCTCCGGAGATTATCCCTATGGTTCTTGGCGCATGCGCGGGCACCGGGAAACCCCCACTATTTATGTGCCCCCCAATGCTGCTTAGAGAGAGCGGAACATGAGGATTTGTAAAAGATTTTAAGAGCAGAGAAGAGAAACATCGATAATATATGCATGTTTTAGGCATATGCCCTCACACTGCTGTGCTCTTTTCTCCCTACTTTAGAGGCTTCAATTACTCCACAGGCCCTCCCCTCTTCTGAGCGACTGCTGTAGTCACAAGTCACAGTCAAAATCCTGCCATAGGTTTTACTTCGAACAGAGGGGAGGAGCTGTGGAACAGTTCAATGCTAAGAGATAAGAGCACAGCAGTGTGAGGAGAAGCCCCCCAGTACACAATCCTGGAATGTAAACTGATTTTTCTGACATTCCTACTGTTATTTACAGCAAACACAAAGGTATCATTACACAGATCTCTAGAGACATAACACTGGCTGTATAGAGCTCAGAGCACAGCAGTGTTAGGATGAGCACCCAGTACACAATCCTGGAATGTAAACTGATTTTTCACTTTTCTACTGTTATTTACAGCAAACACAAAAGTATCATTACACAGATCTCCAGAGACATAACACAGGCTGCATAGAGCTCAGAGCACAGCAGTGTTAGGATGAGCACCCAGTACACAATCCTGGAATGTAAACTGATTTTTCACTTTTCTACTGTTATTTACAGCAAACACAAAAGTATCATTAAACAGATCTCCAGAGACATAACACTGGCTGTATAGAGCTCAGAGCACAGCAGTGTTAGGATGAGCACCCAGTACACAATCCTGGAATGTAAACTGATTTTTCACTTTTCTACTGTTATTTACAGCAAACACAAAAGTATCATTACACAGATCTCTAGAGAAATAACACTGGCTGTATAGAGCTCAGAGCACAGCAGTGTTAGGATGAGCACCCAGTACACAATCCTGGAATGTAAACTGATTTTTCACTTTTCTACTGTTATTTACAGCAAACACAAAAGTATCATTACACAGATCTCCAGAGACATAACACTGGCTGTATAGAGCTCAGAGCACAGCAGTGTTAGGAAGAGCACCCAGTACACAATCCTGGAATGTAAAACCATCTGTGTAATCTCTAGAGGACCCATCATCCAGTGTTTAGTCTCCCTATAGGGAGAACAAAGAATTACACTGTTCTTGAAATCTGTGGGCTCCTACTACTACAATTTAGGATATTATTTATCTCATATCCCACAATGCAACACTCCTGATTTCTTTAGCTGCTGATCTATTGCCTGGACCTATATATAAAACTCAGCATTTTCTGACTTGCCCGGGGAAGTGAAATATTCGGAGTGCATCACTTGATCTGACAGCATGTGGTGTAGGCTTGGAATTTCTTGGCACCCACTCAAACTCCATTTTGGAGGAACAGGAATCCAGGTCCAGACCTAATTACTAACAGGTGATATTAAGCATGTCATTGCATAAGTAAGGGGGGGGCAATCAGCTGCATAAAGGGGGAGGGGGCCCGAAATGATATGGAACAATCAGATGTTAATCAGCAGAAAATGGGGTCTAGAAGGTTACACGGATGTCCAGGAAGATTCCGTGCAGCGACTGCCCTCGGATGAATTTGCATAAACATCTGGTATGTATTGGTAGGAATACCTGCATTATTAAGACTCTGGGCTTAGTTAAAGGGGCTCTCAGTTATTAAAGGAAACACATTGGGGTGATTAAGCAGAAGTAGTGCAAAGGTGAGTCGCTCTAATCCTGAAATGATTAATCATCATCAAGGAAATTTGACATAATATGGGACCAATAGCCAGAGGTGGAGCTGGAACCATCTGAAAAGGCAATGAAGGTCATGAATGCAAAGGTAAGCTGGTATACAATGAGCTCCCTCTAGTGGTGACTGCAGGAAGTTAAGATTTTTCGCTCCCTTTTCAGAAAGGGGATGTATAAGAAACAAACTTCTAGGTGGCTGTGGTCTCCTCAAATTTGTTTAAAGGGATTTTCCCTATCTTATTAAGCAATGGCACCACGCTAGGATATGGCAATCCTTATGACTTTTAAACCTTCCCCCAAATCCAAATAACCCCTCCAAAGGGGTAATCCTATCTAATTTAGCAATTCCATCTCAATCTTCAGAGAATAAAGAAGGGCTTGGGCGTTAACTGCATTGCAGCGCTCCTGTCCTCCCAAGCATGCAGGGAGCAGGAGCTGGCCCCATGAACCTGAATTCAACTGCATTTTGGCCCTGATGGGACCTATTTGGACCCCAATAAGTCGTAGGAAGGTGGTATATCTAAGCAGCATGTTTGACATCAGTATGTAAGATGGAAGTAACACTTTAATGACTTCATCTCCAAGGATTCTTGAGGATATGGGACACAATACTGGTCTCAATAAGGAGTGAATTGGGGGCCCATTAATTCAGTAGTCATTGACTAGAATTAATAGAATGGTAACCAGTTGGCCCCCTTCTTATCTGCAGTGGATCACTACCGCCCCCTTGGGCTAGACCCCAGTATAGCTACATCCCAGGTTTGAAGGGAGATGGCGATTGTAGGTCGTGTTTTCTTCAATATTGTTAAAAAAATGAATTTTTAAAAAAAATCCTGACCCCGCCAGCCCCCGACACATGTGTTTTGCTATGGAATTCATGCCCATATGCGGAGAGATCCAGATTTGCCATTATGTAAAGCACTGCATATGCTGAGGAGAGGCAGGGTAACGCTCCGCCTGGCTGCCATCTGTCTCCACATAAGTCTAACTATAAACACATTTTTACTGGATCGCACAAGTAAATTTTGGGTGGGATCGGGTAAAAAAGGAAAGTTTGTTAGACTGTCACAGCAGGAAGCCATGGACACGTCATGTACAGTCTGTGCGCTGCTTTCTCAGCACTTTTGCATATGGGAGATTGAGACATTTTAATTTAGTTATGTCCTAAAGTCATGACAGGCAGAAGCCCGAGCTCTGTGGGCAGGTAGGGGGGTATGTGGTACATCACTGGCACAGACTGACCAGTATATAGTACCCGCCCCATTGTCAAGGGGAATCGTGTCACCCAGTTGTCAATTTCATATGATTTTATAGGAGGGGAATGATATTTAATTACTTATGATTTCTGATACCTGTCAGTGAATGGAAAACATTCACAGACTGTCAACCTATTGCTTATGTCTACCCTCACAATCCACATAAACAGCGTCCATTCAGTGGCATCTGTGTGAGATATATGTTAGGAAATCTCCTGTATCCTGATGACACTACATGGGACACTAGAAAAAGCCAAATACTTCTCACAGCTCAGAGTTTGGTACAATTTTACCCATTCTTGAGCTAAACACATAAGCAGTAAAAACGTTGTTCCTTTGTTTGTAACAATGTATCTCTTCAGCTTAAACATCGTTCAGGATGTTTAGCTTATAGAGGATTTTGTAGACTGGATACAATAGTAACAAATTCATGTCTGTCAGAAGTATTAATGGAAACCTACCTATTAATGTAAATCCAATGGTAGGTTCTCCCTTACACCCTAAACCAGTGATGGCAAACCTTTTAGACACTGAGTGCCCAAACTACAACCAAAACCCACGTATTTTTCGCAAAGTGCCAATGCGACCATTTAAGCAGTAACTTATTACTACCTGCTTTTTCAAAGGTTTAAATTGTATAGGCACCTGAGGACACCAATACAGTAGAAAGAAGGAGAAGAAGTTTGGATTATCATTGTAGCTTCCTTCTGGTGTCCTGGGCTGCCTGGGACTGCAAGAGGCCTTGAGTCCTGTCTGGCAAACTCTACCCTAGGGTGATGGCAAGGGTGCCCATAGAGAGAGCTATGAGTGCCACCTCTGGCACCCGTGCCATAGGTTCGCCACCACTGCCCTAAACCCTAAACTATCTTTTAATACATCCTAACCTGATCTAAATTTTATCTAACCAATATGTAAATTTTTTGCAGGGGCTACTGAGGCGTGGAGTAGCCCTTTCTGGTTGTTGGAGCAAAGGCTATTCCATGTCCCAGTAGCCTCTGCTTCCCACCTCCTTCCACGTCCTTTGCAAACTCCTAATACAGCTGTATGTACGTCGCTGGCTTCTTCAAGTTCTGCGATTGCACAGTAACCCCTTCTGCCCCCTCTGCCACGATACGTGCATGTACTCTACAGCCAGCTCTAAACAGGAGCTATTGCGCATGTGGAGTGAAGGAGTTCGCCGAGGATGCTGAAGGTGGTGGGGAAATTTGCATATTGGTTAAAAAAAAGTTTAGAATGGGATAGGCATTAAACGACTACAAAAGGTAGTTTAGAGCTTAGAATGTTAGGATTGGATCTACCTAAATAGGTAGATTCCTGATGGTAGGTTTCCTTTAAAATGGTTTTCCAACATATTCACATTGATGACCTGTGCATAGGATAGATCATTAATATCATATTAGTGGAGATCCAACACTTGGGACACCTACCTACTTGGGACACCTATTGATTTTGTCAATAGAATCAACATAAGGAACATAGCTCCATTCTCAGTTCGGTGTCCGTTCTGTGTAACTGCAGATCAGCTCTCACTTACCTGCACCGCAGTATTACAGCTCAGCTACTACACCGGAATCAGCTGATGAGGGAGGGTCCCAAGTGTTGGACCACCCCTGGCGTTATCTTCTCTAGTAGATATAGGGGCTCATTTTCTAAGGGTGCGCGGACCGCACAAACGTTGGATATGCCGCCGATTACCATTTTGTGCCGCATTTAAAAGGGGATTGTAGCGCACGCGATCGGATTTTGGCGCATCGGCGGCGGCTTTTATGCGACACAAATCGAGGGGCAGAAGAGAATGCACTTGCATACACAGGGAAGAGGAAGGTGAACTCCGGCGGACCTCAGCAGGGAAGCGACACATGTAGGATATCGGGTGCACGATCTTAGTGAATCGCGCCGGACTTCATCTTCATCGGACCGTCCGGATCGGGGATCCCAACAGGACCGGGTAAGTAAATGTGCCCCATAGTTTCTCACTTGCCCTAGTAGTTTGTTACAATGTATCAATAATAACAAACACATCTCTACATCATTTTTTCGGCTTCTCTAAGTGCAGCGAGCAGAAGTGATGCAAATGTTTAGGAATTAGCACACAAAGTATATTAGAAAGTTGTGGGACTTTGCAAAACAAGCAAAACTATGTCCCAAACCCTTGTAAATTCAGGAGATTATCCAAGGCATTTGTATAAACAAGTCACCTCCATAATAGGACCCTGCATTCTTCCCCGGAGGGCTGTGCACATGCCTGGGTCAACCCTATAAGTGACTGGTATTATGTGTAATCCTCCACTTGTCATGTATGGAAGTTTGACATTGACCGGTCAATAATCCTCAATCATCTTGTCAGGGATCGGCTGGGATGTGATGTGTCACTCCGGTCTGTACAGTAGCAGGGGGTTAAGATGTCAGTAAGGGGATTTATAGGGCCCGTCACATGGTCCTCTGCACCTTCCATGGGATCTCAGGACTCCTGGATACAAACAGGAAGTTCCAATTCATATTCCGGATTAAAATTCCTACACACAGCACTGGGATTATTGGAGGACGAGATCAAAGGCGGTGTTATGCTAATCTGTGTATTTTATACAATGAGGCTTTATATACAAAGGAAATATACAATAATCGGGTTTTCATGAAAATTAAAACTTAAATCCTACTAAACACGGGGTCGTGGGCTCTGGCATTACAGGACGGGATTACCTATTCCCTTTCATCTTGGATGCTGAGCACTTACTGTAGATGGTGATTCAGAGGTTTTTTTTCTGCTTCTAGGAAAGTTGGATGACAAGTATTTTTTTTGCTGTGGGAAATGTAATCCTTTCCTTGAGGTCTAAAATTTACTCTGGATATATTACTGAATAATTAAGCATTTGCAGTTCTGAAGTGTGAGCATTGTATTCTTTTTTCCGTCCCGACGGGCACCCAGCTTTTCCAGGAAGAGATCTGATAAGATAGTCCACAATCTTTTTACCTTACCTGTGTCGTATTCTGACATTTTTGGTATGGGAGGTTCGGCAGGGGTCTGGAGACTAGACTCCACCATGGACCCCTGTGGTAGGTACACTGGGTATAATGAAGCCGATGTAGTACATCTTGGTTCCCTGTACATGCATTGGGTTCATGTGCAGGGGTGTTAGGTGTACTGACCCCCGCTTCACTATGCTAAATGCGAATACAACCACAACTTTGTATTGTAGGACACTGCAGACACACCGTACAAATATGTATGGCACAACAGTGGGATGGTACTATAAGCCGTCATGTATCATTGACACACTGGGGCTCATTTACTAAGGGTCCGCGGACCGCATTTTCATGGGGTTTCCCGACAATTTCCATTTTATGCCGAATTTCCCCGGGATTTTGGCGCAGGTGATCGGATTTTAGCGCATCGGCGCCGACTTGCACATGACAAAATCGGGGGGGGGGGGGGGGGCGACCCAACGGATTTGGATAACCCGACGGATTCGGACAATGCACGGCATTTAACATTTAGAATTGTGTCGCAAGACATGCAAGGAAGAAGCAGGTGAACTCCGGCGGAACTCGGGCGCACGATCTTAGTGAATCGCGGCAGACCCCAATCCTCGTCGGAAGTAAATCTGCCCCATTGTGTGTCCAAATTGGGTTTTTTGAGGTATATGAGAACAGAAACTGCAAAGACAAAGCATCTAGAGAACGTATCATCCCTTATAATTCGATCCCATATAGTGACATCACATGCTTTATACTCAGAGTCTGTGAAATCCCCCATTTGGCTATGGAGGGCAGCTGTCATAAGAAGGACTGAGAAAAGCTGGGGTCCTGCTATATATATCCATGCCCAACACTAAACAGGTGTCATCTGCAAACATGAAGCCGCAGACTACAGAGCAGGGATCTATGGGTAACCTGCGTCTCCACCAGTCATCTGAGAGGAGAGGAGTCACTGAGACAAACCCCTCAGTGGTGTAATGTAGAGCCGCACCACAAAATCCTGTCTACATCATCCTCTGATCAGTCATAGACGCAATGATGAAGCCAGACCAACACTGTAAATGATGGGAGTTCCTATCTAGGATGGGGCAAGACATGAGTTATGGGACCCCTGTGCTTGAGAAAAATGAGGACCCCAGAGCTAGCACTCAAACCTATCATATATTTATTGCATATGTTGCAAAAATATCATAAATAACCAAGATAAGCATATTGAGTAACACAAAAAAGTACAGTCCTAAATTTTTGTTCATAAAAATCTAATTACTAAGGTAGTAACAAAATAGAAAGGGAGGAATCTGTTAAACAGGATAGGAACCAATCACATCACAAGTTTCATATTTTAAAAGCACTATATGAAACGAAAGCTGCACTGCAATTGGCTTCTAGGGGCTGCTAGGGCCAATCACAGTGCAGTTTTCGTGTTTAAAGGGCAATCTACCACCAGAATGAAGGACTTAATGCAAATAAGCCTGAGGGGCTCCAGGCTCCATAGGTGTTAATGGAGCCTGGAGCCCCTCAGCTTTATTGGCATAAAGTCTTTCATCCTGGTCGTGGATGTCCTTTAAAGACATACAAGCTGTGCTGTGATTGGTTGAGAGAACTTCAGAGCAACTTGCTAGCGGTGACAGCATGTTGTTTCCTATAGCATTAGTAATCAGATTTTTCTCAAAATACATTAAGGCAAAAGAAAACCCATTTTTATACACCCTATTATGGATCTATAGCATTAATAAAGGGGACCTCTGTGTAATATTCCAGTTTGGAGGACAGAGCGTTTACAATGAGCGTCTTTCAATTCGGAGCAATACTCAATTTCACCTGAGGAGGCGCTGCAGGGAAATAGGACACTTACTTCTCGCATATTTCAGCATGCGATCAGTAACAAGTAGGGATCATCCAGCGCAGATAACCACTTGAAGCATTATAAGATATTACGTATAGTATTACACGCAGTGAGACATAAATAGCCCCATGACTCACTGATAGAAGCGAAAAACTTTCTCAATGTGGGCCTCGAGAGGCAAATCCAAACATGACATCCCCTTCAAGTGTCAATGTCATGTCTCTACAGAGATCTTCATCTCGGTGATGGAGGCGAAATACTGTAAATTACTACAAAGGACGGATTTACCGCAATGGCCTGGAGGAGGCTTTTTATGAAAACCAACCCCACTAAATATCTAAATATTACAGTAAGTCGTCAGTCATCGATGTCCCTCTAAATCCATGGGCTGGGAAGCCTTTGCCCTGGGTGATAAAGGAGCTTACAGCACGGTGGTATAAACACTCTCAGGTGACACCGCGGCAAATGTGATGTGAAAAAGAAGGGATCCATCATGAAGGGGTTAAAATTAGTTGTTCTGGGAAAGAGCAATGTGTATGGAACGTCACAGACTGACCAATGCTGTCCTAAAATACAACCGTAATCAAGTTATTAGCAATCTGTAATGCTATTCAGATGGAGATACCCTTTAAACCCCACCCCTTTTACAAAGGAAACGCCCCCAAAATATATATTTTTTTTTTAAATGCATATTAGGCCCCTATAGGACTGGCACAGTGTTCTAGATGCAAAATTACACCTATGAGCCATGAATAACTAACAATCTATTTCAATTTAAGAGTTTGGGAAAGTTGGCCCCGGATGACTACCCTTGGGGGTAACGGAAATCATCTGGGTGGTCACAGAATTTTTGCAGTCATAGTCATATAGAGGAGTAGTAGAAGGGAATTTTTGGCTTGTCAAAAGAAACATAACAGTGTTATCTGTACTGCAGAATCAGCAGAATAGAATTCTTAAAGGGGCGGTCCAATAATTCTACAGAATTAGAAGATTAGAATTCTTAAAGGGGCGGTCCAATAATTCTGCAGAATTAGCAGATTAGAATTCTTAAAGGGGCGATCCAATAATTCTGCAGAATTAGCAGATTAGAATTCTGAAAGGGTCGGTCCAATAATTCTGCGGAAATAGAAGATTAGAATTCTTAAAGGGGCGGTTCAATTTGATAAACTCATTCCCTTATTTCAGAATAAGCTTATCAATACATTTTCGGGCTGCCTGGATCTAAAGGAATTCATTTTAATCTGGCGTTGAGCCTGAAAGGCAAGTTTATCATTTACCTACAGCTCCCCCACAGGACAAATTGGGTATTACATGATTTCTATTGTAAATCAATAGAGTGTCTGTGTAATGCATGGACACACCAGGTCCTCCAAAGCGAGAGACAATCTTTGCAACTAAAAAATTGATATTTTATCTAGATTTTTCACCCAGATGGAGCCGACTTTTTGGCGATTTTTCGAGGTGACGTCCAACAATCTCCTGGACAGATGATTTGATTCTGCATCTGTTTATACATCTCGAATTCTGCCTCCAGAGAGACTGACATAGGACTGACCCAGAGCCCCGCAGTTCCATGAGAACAGTTGTCGCTTCTCTGTGTCGGGCCGCTCGATATCTGACACTCAGTGCAGATGTTGGGAGTGATGCTTTGTTTTGGTTACCTTTTGCAAAAAAATAAAAAAAATTTTTTTCTGGCAGGACGCGCAGTTCATCCGCCAGAGAAAAACACGTTGTCAGATTCCAGCTCTGGTGAGTTCATATTAATTCTTCCAGATTTTGACTTTCTATGCAAACACAGATACCGTATCCTGCGAGAGCCAGAAATAACAGGCGCAAGCTCAAGGCAATTACACGTACAAGAGTCTAATGAGCGATAAAGTACTGCGGAGCGAAGGACGGCGGCGGATGGAGCAACAGAAATCTGACTACACCGCTGGACCGTCTGCTAGTCTGGCCAAAAGGATTGGGTCAGAGCCTCCTCAGGGTCATTACTTTCTCCTACCAGGCTGTGTATGAGCTTTTATATAAGAAAATGCATTGACTTTGGAAAAAAATTCGGAGAAATAAAAATGTAATTTCATAATCAGCTTCTATGGCAAGCTATGTGTCTCCATGGTAACAGACTACAAACCGTCCTGGTTTGTAGTCTGATCCTGATTTCGAGAATTACCCAATGTCTGCTACTTCTTAACAGAAGGGGCACAGTCATATTACAGGATCAGACAATGCAAGGGGTTCGTAACCATAAGACACACGGTATAAGAGCTGTATACACAAAACGGTAAGATCGCAAATATATGCTATCTGAAGCTGCTATACCCCTTAGATTCTATGCTATATGGGGATACAATAATCACAAGGAACAGCGGTGCCCCCTCTGGTAGTCACTGGTTATACACCCTAGAAGAGCTGGCCCCTGTACATCCACTGCAAATGCTTAAAGGAAATCTACCACCAGGATGAAGGATAGCAAACCAAGTACACTGACATACTGGTGGGTGCCCCCTCTGCCAGGATCTGCTCTTCCTTAAGCTTCCTATGCCCTTGTTTTTAAGAAAAATGTCTTTTAAAAGTATGCAAATGAACCCGAGAGGCTCAAGGCTCCATTAACACCTATGGAGTCGGGAGCCCCTAACGCTCATTTGCATAATTTGTAAAGCCTTTTTTCTTAAACACAAGGGCATAGGAAGCTTAAAGAAGAGCAGATCCTGCCAGAGGGGGCACACACCAGTATGTCAATGTACTTGGTTTACAATCCTTCATCCTGGTGGTAGATGTCCTTCAAAGGAAATCTACCACCAACCAGGATGAAGGATTGCAAACCAAGTACACTGACATGCAGGTGTGTACAGCCTCTGCCAGGATCCACTCATTGTTCAGCTTCTTATGTCCTTGTTTTACAAAAAAAAAAAAAGGCTTTAAAAATTATGAAAATGAGCCTGGAGCTCCTCAGGCTCATTTGCATAATGTACATGTGCTCAGTTATATGGTGGTATATTTCCTTTAATCATAGGTTTAGGTATATAAACCAGAATTGGCCATATTATCATGAACAGTGGCAGCCCCTGTTGGGGTGCAAAGATCTGGGATGTAAGCTGATGAGCAGTGGCGCCCCCTATGGTTATACACCCTAGAGACTGTAGCTGCCCCCTTGTGCATCATCTTATCATAGGTTTAGACATGCAAGGTGCTGTTGGGCCATTAACAATGGCGTCCCCTGTGGTAGTGATTGGTAGTACACCCGGTCGGCGTCCCCTGTGGCAGTGATTGGTAGTACACCCGGTCGGCGCCCCCTGTGGCAGTGATTGGTAGTACACCCGGTCGGCGTCCCCTGTGGTAGTGATTGGTAGTACACCCGGTCGGCGCCCCCTGTGGCAGTGATTGGTAGTACACCCGGTCGGCGCCCCCTGTGGCAGTGATTGGTAGTACACCCGGTCGGCGTCCCCTGTGGTAGTGATTGGTAGTACACCCGGTCGGCGTCCCCTGTGGTAGTGATTGGTAGTACACCCGGTCGGCGCCCCCTGTGGCAGTGATTGGTAGTACACCCGGTCGGCGCCCCCTGTGGCAGTGATTGGTAGTACACCCGGTCGGCGCCCCCTGTGGCAGTGATTGGTAGTACACCTGGTTGGCGCCCCCTGTGGCAGTGATTGGTAGTACACCCGGTCTGACAGGTTGCACACCCATAAGACCTGCCTGCAGCTACAGTACAGAATCTTTCACATCACTTGCGCCCTGCTCCTCGCTCAGTTACCCGATTACAGCAAACACACGATACTTTGTCTGTATTCGGAAATGTCAGCCAAAATAAACGCCTTGCCAACCTTGAGAATCTCTAGATTGTATCTCGTTCAAGGCTTTCGTCCTAATGAGAAACGTCTTTCGCAAACAGGATGTGAGCTACATCAGAAATAAGACTTGATGTTATTTTTAATAATGTAAAGGGAGACCTAATCCTCACCCTAATCTTAATCCTAATCCCATCCCACCTCAAGGATATTAGTATATCTACTTACCCTTAGAATAAGTGCACCTCAAGTGCTGGAAAACTACAACTCCCAGAATGCCCTGGCTGCCTGAGATTGTCAGAGAATCCTGGGAGTAGTCTTCCAGATGTCAGGTGCTCTCATGTCTAAGATCTATAAGAGTCCGAACAATCAAATACTGATATTTTCAAGATCTCTGTTTGCTGTGTTTGAACCTGGCAATAGTTTGCTACAATGTATCTCTTTTAAACAAAACCAGTTATAACGCTGTGTAGGGGGGGTCTCTAATAGGCACAGAAATTCCCCTTTGCAGCCACAAACTGATCAATAACTGCTGAGATATTACTATTATTATGGATATGCAAATATGCAAATCAGCCGGCAAGTGCACTGTGGGCGGAGCCTGGTTTATCACATTTGTTAACAGCTCTGATGCAAGCAGAGGCTGAAAATGTCTCAGGATGCTAAAAGGGTAAACAAGAAATTAAGCGCATACGATAGTTGGAACATCAGACAATTAAGCCCCGCCTCTGTTGCACTTGCAGGCTGATTTGCATATTAAAAAAAGATATTTATATCTTGTATTGATTTATTGTTTTTTAAAACCTAAAGATAAGTTTGCGCTCCTAACAAGGACCCCTACATAGCACTGGTATTGGTATGGGAGGTATTTTGGACCCCATTAATGTATCAGGGAGAATAATCCAATGTTATGACATAGTATTCTGGAATCTGCCAGGACTGTCCCATAAGACGACACAGCTCCCAGTGCGGCGGATGCTACAGAGAGCTCAATTTCCTCACAAATGACGGAACCGTCCATCTGTTTCTAGCGATCACAGCAACAGGTTGGAGCAGTGACAAGACGGTCACCACCCGGGGAGGGACAGACACAACACACGCAGCTTTCTGCCGCCTTCTACACAACTTTATCAGATGTCAAGCAAAGTTTACAGCTCTTTTAAAGTAGACCTCTCCTTCCATGTTAGATTGTAATTCCCAGGCGTGCACCAGCCATGAGGTGAGTGGAGCCTCTTGCCTCAGGCAGCACCACCTGCAGCAAGATAGGAGGGCAGCATTAGAGGAAATGTTACTACAGAGCAGGACCTCACACCTAGGCCCATTGCACACAAACGTTGCGGGGACGTATATATACCACAATATAGGTCCCCATAGACACCTATGGCACTCGGCCGGGGTACAATGAGCACACACAGATGTGCCACAGTACCGTGCTGTCCCCAGGAAAAAGCTATCTTTTCCTGTAAGTGTGGCTGGGTGCCAGGCCTCCCTATGGAGAGGGGAGGGGTGAACAGCGCTCATCCCTCCGCCTCTCCAGCCGAACATGTGCTATGTCCAGGTCTCAGCCCAGGCATACATGAAGTCTTAAAAGTCTTAAACATAGGGGCACATTTACTAAGGGTCCGAACGCTGCACTTTCATCGGGTTTCCCGAATATTTCAGATTTGTGCCAAATTGCCCCGGGTTTTTGGCGCAAGCGATCGGATTGTGGCGCATCGGCGTCGGCTTGCACGCAACAGAAATTGGGGGCGTGGCCGTCGGACAACTCGACGGATTCGGAAAAACCGCGGTATTTAAAAAACTAATTGTGTCGCAAGATCAGCACTAACATGCACCGGGAAGAAGAAGGTGAACTCCGGCGGACCTCGGCGCAGCAGCGACACATTCAGGAACTCCGGCGCACAATCTAAGTGAATTGCAGCAGACCCGAATCGCGAGAACACACCGGGGGATCGCGACAGGACCGGGTAAGTAAATGTGCCACATAGTGTCACCCAATAACAGCATGGGTGTTAGACATGGCATGGAGAACCCACTGAACCTAATATATTACTAGTGGATGGGGGCAGCAGAGAGTTTCGGTCCACCCCTGGTAACACCTCCTCCCATAGTAATATCCCTGAGCCAGTTTATCCATACATTTCCAGCAACAAAAATTCATTGAAGAAAACACTACTTAGAATATGAAGATTTTTTAAAATTCACTTTTAAGCACTCGTCATAAGATGAGCATTAAATGTCTAATTTCCAAATATGTTTTTGTAACATTTTCCTTAAATTTTCTTTAAATTCTTTCCCAAGTTTTTTTGCCCCAAATTCATGGAAAAATCCTTTAACCGAGGGATAAAAACAACCCTGTATTTTCAGGCCTGTACCTCTTCTTTAATACATTTTTACATTCTCCTGTTCCCCGGGGTCTTCTGCTTTTATAAATCTGCAGCAAAGTCCAAAATTAAGCTTCTAAAACAGCCAGAGGATCACATCTGGTCTTAATGAAAGAGCACATCTTGCATAATCTCCGCGTTGCACTTCCATCTCCCCCCCCCCTCCGAAATGTGCCGTTACAACCTCTGTAATTTTCTTTGTTAAAAATAAAATTTCCCAAGACGTTTCAATTCACTGCAATTTTGTGATGACTCGTCTCATTGAAACTATGTTGAGACTGGTTTTATCATTGAGTTATCAGGTCCCCTGTGCCTTGTGCTAGGAAATGGCTCGTCGGACCTATTCGTTCCTTACTTCCTACTTAGTAGGTCGGCCTAAGTATCCTTTATCCAAGTTCTCCATGTGGTCAAAAGAGCAGGAAGGAGACCGACCCCCAGTCTCTTCATCAGAAAACTAACTTTGGAATCTCATATTGGTCCTCGACTTCCTAGGTCCAAGTAGAACTATAGGTCGAGTCACAACAAATGTGAAGGGTGATTTCTAGTCTGGTCTCCCGGTTGGGCATGCTATGATGTTTCTATGGTGTCCTTTGACCTCATCATCTTTAACGAGTGATGCCTTCTCTTCACAAGCCCTGAAGGATTACAAGTAATGTAGGGATTAGCCCTAAGGATCATAGATGGCATCAAGGAAGCCTCAAATTCTTCTGCATGAGTAAGTAGAGTAGAGTCCAGCACAGTTTTGGATTGAGGTTCCTCAGGCCCACCAGATAAAACAAATTTGGTTGTCCACCATTCCCCCAGTAATTCGAAGTTAGTAGTATAAAGCAGTATCTAACTTAAGTCGTCTCACACTGTAGCTCTGGAGTCCAAGTTTAGGATAGAACCTGGACTCACCGGAGGATCTTCTTGTGCTCTGAGGGTCCTCCATGTTATCCCCTATTTATCCTTCTGTAGTTGACCTCTGAATTTCTAATTTATGAGTATTAAGAACTGAGGTACTGTGGTACATCAGATCTGACATTGTGTTGTGGCAGAGCAGAGTCATTGTATGTTATATGCATCTCATTGATCTCATCGTCTCATCTCTGATCTGTCTCATCTCTCTGTGCCGTTACAACCTCTGTAATTTTCTTTGTTAAGAGTAAAATTTTGGTTGTCCACGATTCCCATAGTAATCAGACCCTAGCAGTAGCTAACTTAAGTCGTCTCACACTGTAGCTCTGGAGTCCATGTTTAGGATAGAACCTGGGCTCACCAGAGGATCTTCTGGTGCTCTGAGGGGCCTCCATGTTATCCTATTTATCCTCCCGTGTTTGTACTTCACACGGATCCATATATCCAAATGTCAAAAACACAAAAAAGAGAGAGACGTAAGGAATAGTTTAACCCCTGGGTCACATCAAGGCATTTTGAGAATCTCGAGAACATATCCTTTCTGATTGGTCCACCCTTTCGATGATGTCATCCAATTTCAAGGGTTTAATGAGGACATCTGTGCCTTGTTAATCGGTAATTGTCATCCACTCAATACACAGTAAATTGGCTCCCAGACTACTTAAACCTGGACTATATCTGTGTTTTTGCTTCTTCAGCATCTGGTAGTGTTTTAGCTTTGTTTTCGATAGACTATTTTTAGTTTACTTCAAGGATTCGTCCATAGCACGTAATGGAATGGCACATGATTATGTAACGAGTTAACTCTCAAAGGGACTAAACAAAATTGGTAAACAAAGAATTTTAGTTTTTTTTACAAATATCTATGGTTTCTTAGAAATACCAGTTTCTGAAAACTAATTTAGAGACTATTACAACTCCTACAAGGTTGTCACCAAGATTATTTAGGGTCACAAAATGTTATTTTGCCTGATAGTACATGGTTATAAAATCATCTCCTATCTATTATCAATACAATATTAAAAAAAAACGTCTATAATAGAACCCTTAAGGCTGTGCAAGATGTCACCTGCACTTCACTAATAGATACTACTAGTAATATATTAATGAATATGCTAATACGGTAATTAGAGAAGTAATTATATCAGCTGGAGGATCAGATTCTGGGTGACAGAAATCATCACTAGGGGGAGCTCTGGAACATATTTTTTTAAAAAGTTGCGTTCAATGCAAAGTAAACAATATGCTGCCCCTAGTGGTATGGAAGAGTAGCAGAGACAAAACAAAACAGCGCTCATAGGGTGATATTGTCCATTCTCAGATGAATAATATAGTTGATTGGGTGCTCGCCTGGTGGAGTTGTGCTCAGCGTAAGGCACAACTCTAGTATAAGC
Organism: Engystomops pustulosus; assembly: GCF_040894005.1. Classification (NCBI taxonomy): domain Eukaryota; kingdom Metazoa; phylum Chordata; class Amphibia; order Anura; family Leptodactylidae; genus Engystomops; species Engystomops pustulosus. The sequence continues at coordinate 12,882,570 of NC_092420.1, read as the reverse complement.
ATGTAGGGTGGTGGTCGGAGGTGCAGCCAGTTCTCCAAACTTGGGGTGCTGTACCGGTTGGAGTCAGGCATATGGTTCAGGGGGATCAAAGATGGGACTGTACAGGTAGACACAACGCGTTTCGGGGGTCAGGCGTCCCCTTTTTCAAGTGAAATAGTAGTTCCTGTCCTGGGTCATCTTGGATATCTGTCCCAGGGTCTGTTGGTCCCAGTTGAACTTGGGACAGATATCCAAGATGACCCAGGACAGGAACTACTATTTCACTTGAAAAAGGGGACGCCTGATCCCCGAAACGCGTTGTGTCTACCCTAACGGTCTTTTTAATACTATTAAAAACCCTTGGTGAATTACCGGTCTTGCTGTGCGCCTCCCGTCTTAGATCCCCCTGAACCACTCCCCCTAGTGGTGGTATCAGGAATGAAGAATTTTATTATTTAAAGCTACACATTAACAATCAGTAAACTATTTTTGGATTCAACAACTCAGTGTTCAAGGCAGAACAGTACAACCCAGCAGCCTGGTTCTGATTAAATATAGGGACAACACGGCCATCCGATGTGACGTGGGTTGCTTGAGTCGCAAAGAAAATTTTCCTGGGCCTCTCAGTTGTGGTCAAAAAATTTCTAATAAGAGTCAGGGGGCTCATACAATGAGGGGTTAACCCACGGCCTCATACACAAAAACATACCAAAGTCATGACCGAGAGATGTGAATGTTATTGAAAAAGTGTGTGTGGGTATATGTATGCGACTGCCTGCCCTAATCTCTTCTTAAAGATTTATGGTGTGATACATCTGACATCTGCTTCAGATTACTGCCCTCAGTGAGCTGCTTATGGGGAAAAAATATTTATTTAAAATGGGGGGGGGGGGGGACGGGTCTGTTGTTCCTTTTAAGATTACCATGTACACGACACGAGAATTAGCCGCAGCTTAGCGAGAGCACCACGTGTACAAGGCACATACAGACTGTATGGACCATACACATGTGCATGAGGCAAAGTCTATAGGACGGACAGATGTGCGTACAGTCCCTGACTATCTACATATGTCCCAAAATCATAGCCTTGTGTTCTGGTGTTGCCAGCAACTAAACCCTGTACTGTGATATCACTGTGTGTATTATCCCTGTACTGTGACATCACTGTGTGTATTATCCCTGTACTGTGACATCACTGTGTGTATTATCCCTGTACTGTGACATCGCTGTGTGTATTATCCCTGTACTGTGACATCACTGTGTGTATTATCCCTGTACTGTGACATCACTGTGTTTATTATCCCTGTATTATGACATCACTGTGTGTATTATCCCTGTACTGTGACATCACTGTGTGTATTATCCCTGTACTGTGACATCACTGTGTGTATTATCCCCTGTACTGTGACATCACTGTGTTTATTATCCCTGTACTGTGACATCACTGTGTGTATTATCCCTGTACTGTGACATCACTGTGTGTATTATCCCTGTACTGTGACATCACTGTGTGTATTATCACTGTACTGTGACATCACTGTGTGTATTATCTCTGTACTGTGACATCACTGTGTGTATTATCTCTGTACTGTGACATTACCGTGTGTATTATCTCTTTACTGTGACATCACTGTGTATATTATCCCGGTACTGTGACATCACTGTGTGTATTATCCCCTGTACTGTGACATCACTGTGTGTATTATCCCTGTACTGTCACATCACTGTGTGTATTATCTCTGTACTGTGACATCACTGTGTGTATTATCCCTGTACTGTGACATCACTGTGTGTATTATCCTGTACTGTGACATCACTGTGTGTATTATCCCTGTACTGTGACATCACTGTGTGTATTATCTCTGTACTGTGACATCACTGTGTGTATTATCCCTGTACTGTGACATCACTGTGTGTACTATCCCTGTACTGTGACATCACTGTGTGTATTATCCCTGTACTGTGACATCACTGTTTGTATTATCCCTGTACTGTGACATCACTGTGTGTATTATCCCTGTACTGTGACATCACTGTGTGTATTATCTCTGTACTGTGACATTACCGTGTGTATTATCTCTTTACTGTGACATCACTGTGTATATTATCCCGGTACTGTGACATCACTGTGTGTATTATCCCCTGTACTGTGAAATCACTGTGTGTATTATCCCTGTACTGTCACATCACTGTGTGTATTATCTCTGTACTGTGACATCACTGTGTGTATTATCCCTGTACTGTGACATCACTGTTTGTATTATCCCTGTACTGTGACATCACTGTGTGTATTATCCCTGTACTGTGACATCACTGTGTGTATTATCTCTGTACTGTGACATTACCGTGTGTATTATCTCTTTACTGTGACATCACTGTGTATATTATCCCGGTACTGTGACATCACTGTGTGTATTATCCCCTGTACTGTGACATCACTGTGTGTATTATCCCTGTACTGTCACATCACTGTGTGTATTATCCCTGTACTGTCACATCACTGTGTGTATTATCTCTGTACTGTGACATCACTGTGTGTATTATCCCTGTACTGTGACATCACTGTGTGTATTATCCTGTACTGTGACATCACTGTGTGTATTATCCCTGTACTGTGACATCACTGTGTGTATTATCTCTGTACTGTGACATCACTGTGTGTATTATCCCTGTACTGTGACATCACCGTGTGTACTATCCCTGTACTGTGACATCACTGTGTGTATTATCCCTGTACTGTGACATCACTGTTTGTATTATCCCTGTACTGTGACATCACTGTGTGTATTATCCCTGTACTGTGACATCACTGTGTGTATTATCTCTGTACTGTGACATAATAACATCTATATATATATCTTTATGAACATTGTATACTCTTACATTACTATGTGGCTGATGATCTCAGTCCGCCTAATACATGACAGCAGAATTAATAAACCCCTCTCATGCCAACTTTACGTGTAGAAGCAAAAACTAAAGCTAAATCAGCGTTAAACGTTTTTGGCGTTGTTAATGTTGTGTGTGTGTCTTAAGGTGCAGATTATCTGCAGCATCAGAGAAATACTTCTTAATAATCAGACAGATCCGCTCGACGTGATTAATTACATGCGTGTAATGAAACGGAAAGTGATCTGAAAACTCTGCAAGGCATGACCAGAAATTTTACCTCTTCCTTATTTAATGGGGCAGAAAGTGCTCTTTATGTGTCCCAGGGTGCAATTTGGCCGTGGAGAGGGGGTCTCATGTTTAACCTTTTTGTGGCTGAAGACTCAAGAAGAAGAAAAAGCAAAAAACACACAATGCAAAAACTTCTCTAAAGTTTTTAACTGGAAGACGCAGGAACTCCCCACCACGGAGTGGGACCCCTTTATAATTACATAGGTAATGGGATAGAGCGGATAGTTCACCTCTGCCAACCCCTAATAATAAGACCTTAGAGGATTCCAAGGGTTGTTGCCCCTTATTGTGTTATAATTTGGGACTACTGGACAGGAAAGTTTCTGGAGTATTTCTCCTATAGGGCTTGAATTTCAGAACAAACAGTGACTGTCAGTTTAATGCACATATATACAGGACCCCATAAATGTAGCGACTACTGTGAATCAATATAATAGTTTAGCAATACACCATAACCTAGCTTAGTACATAGATGCAGCACCAGAACAAAGCTTAATATATATAATAGGCACTGGAAGCAAGCTTAGTATGTAAAGTACAAAAATACAGCACCAGAACCAAGCTTTGTATATAGCTACAGCATCAGTACCAATATTACTATAAAGATACACTACAAGAACCAAACTCAGTACATAAATACAGCATCAGAACCAATATTATTACAAAGATACACTACAAGAATCAAACTTAGTACATAAATACAGCATCAGAACCAATATTATTACAAAGATACACTACAAGAACCAAACTCAGTACATAAGTGCCAGAACCAAGCTAAGTATATAACTACAGCATCAGTACCAATACAAACATAAAACAAGGCGATGAAGCAGCACTCCATAGTGAAAAAAGTGTAGATTCTTTATTCCACCATTAACATGCGACGTTTCGCCTTCTCCATGAAGGCATTATCAAGCCATTATCATTTCCAATATTATTACAAAGATAAACTACAAGAACCAAACTTAGTACATAAATACAGCACCAGAACCAAGCTTAGTATATAACTACAGTATCAGAACCAATATTATTACAAAGATACACTAGAAGAACCAAACTCAGTACACAAATACACCAAAAGAACAAAGCTTAGTACATAACTACAGCATCAGAAGCAATATTATTACAAAGATACACTACAAGAACCAAACTCAGAACCAATATATTGTAAATATACAGTACAATAACCAAATTTAGTACATAAATACAGCACCAGAACCAAGCTTAGTATATAGATACAGTACCATAACTAAGTACAGTACATATATACTACACTAAAACCAAGCTTTGTACATAAATTCAGCACCAGAACGAAGCTGAGTACACAGATACAGGACAACAACTGAGCACAGTACATAAATACTGAACCATAAGCAGGGTTAGTTCATAAATACAGAACCATCCTTAGTACATGAATACAGAAACTGAACCATCCTAAGTACCAAAAACAAGTACAGAAATAAAGCACCAAGTTCAGTACACACAGTACAAGAACTAAGTTTAGTACATTCATACAACACCATCACCAAGCTTAGTACATAGCTACAACAAGAAGTACATGAATATAGTACCAGAACTAAGCTCAGTACAAATATACAGAACCAAGCTCAAAACATAAAGACGGAACAAGTACCCAGCTCAGTACATAATGAAGGATAGCCCCTACACACTGCATAAATCTGCTGCAGGGTGTTAATAGCTGGTGGTAGGGGCAGGGGGTCAGTTGTAAGCCCTCCTTAATGTTATGTCATCGATACCACTCCGCAAATTAACCCTTTTAGGATAGAGGACACTGATCGGACTTTTCAGCATGTTCTATTGATATATCAAAGCCAAAGGTCCAAGGATGATCATTTGAAGGAGACATCTGATACGGTGACACTTGTTGTAGCCTCTGGGCTGTTGATTTAATGCAAAAACTTGCACTTATCCACCACAAGACTTGTAATTTCTGGAGTCTGTTTGAGTCTACGGAAACTTCCACATCTGTATTTGTGGACACTAGAAGTCTGGCGCGGCTCTTGCATTTCTCGGAGTTTAATGGCCCCGTGACGGTAAAAAAAAAAAGTCTTGATTTTATATAATAAGACATCTTTTCCATTAGCGCACTCCAAAATGTAACACTGTGTAACATACATTAAGTGACCTGCCCCGGCCCTGCGGATATTACACTGTAAGCTGTGAAAACAGAAACAGCACAACTTTGTGGCTTTGAGGAAACTGTCATTATGGAGGTTTCTCGGACCTGTCTGCTGGCAGTACAGGAGCAGAACATTTATCTGCCATCGGAGCGTGCAGCCACAGAAGACGCATTACATTGGATGTGCCTTGTAATTCTCCTCTCTGTATAACACATAGATGAGGGATAGAGGTCTGTGCAGAGGTAGCAATTCACCCGGACAGCCCAAGGATCCTCATCATCAGCAGAATAGTGAGTGCAGCTCTGGGGTATAATACAGGATGTAACTCAGGATCAGTGCAGGATAAGTAATGTCATGTATGTACACAGTGACTGCACCAGCAGCAGAATAGTGAGTGGAGCTCTGGGGTATAATACAGGATGTAACTCAGGATCAATGCAGGATAAGTAATGTCATGTATGTACACAGTGACTGCACCAGCAGCAGAATAGTGAGTGGAGCTCTGGGGTATAATACAGGATGTAACTCAGGATCAGTACAGGATAAGTAATGTCATGTATGTACACAGTGACTGCACCAGCAGCAGAATAGTGAGTGCAGCTCTGGGGTATAATACAGGATGTAACTCAGGATCAGTACAGGATAAGTAATGTCATGTATGTACACAGTGACTCCTCCTGCAGCAGAATAGTGAGTGCAGCTCTGGAGTATAATACAGGATGTAACTCAGGATCAGTACAGGATAAGTAATGTCATGTATGTACACAGTGACTGCACCAGCAGAATAGTGAGTGCAGCTCTGGAGTATTATACAGGATGTAACTCAGGATCAGTACAGGATAAGTAATGTCATGTATGTACACAGTGACTGCACCAGCAGAATAGTGAGTGCAGCTCTGGGGTATAATACAGGGTGTAACTCAGGATCAGTACAGGATAAGTAATGTCATGTATGTACACAGTGACTGCACCAGCAGCAGAATAGTCAGTGCAGCTCTGGAATATAATACAGGATGTTACTCAGGATCATTACAGGATAAGTAATGTCATGTATGTACACAGTGACTGCACCAGCAGAATAGTGAGTGCAGCTCTGGGGTATAATACAGGATGTAACTCAGGATCAGTACAGGATAAGTAATGTCATGTATGTGCACAGTGACTGCACCAGCAGCAGAATAGTGAGTGCAGCTCTGGGGTATAATACAGGGTGTAACTCGGGATCAGTACAGGATAAGTAATGTCATGTACGTACACAGTGACTGCACCAGGAGCAGAATAGTGAGTGCAGCTCTGGGGTATAATACAGGATGTTACTCAGGATCATTACAGGATAAGTAATGTCATGTATGTACACAGTGACTGCACCAGCAGAATAGTGAGTGCAGCTCTGGAGTATTATACAGGATGTAACTCAGGATCAGTACAGGATAAGTAATGTCATGTATGTACACAGTGACTGCACCAGCAGAATAGTGAGTGCAGCTCTGGGGTATAATACAGGGTGTAACTCGGGATCAGTAGAGGATAAGTAATGTCATGTACGTACACAGTGACTGCACCAGGAGCAGAATAGTGAGTGCAGCTCTGGGGTATAATACAGGATGTAACTCAGGATCATTACAGGATAAGTAATGTCATGTATGTACACAGTGACTGCACCAGCAGAATAGTGAGTGCAGCTCTGGAGTATTATACAGGATGTAACTCAGGATCAGTACAGGATAAGTAATGTCATGTATGTACACAGTGACTGCACCAGCAGAATAGTGAGTGCAGCTCTGGGGTATAATACAGGGTGTAACTCAGGATCAGTACAGGATAAGTAATGTCATGTATGTACACAGTGACTGCACCAGCAGCAGAATAGTTCGTGCTGACTCATTCTGCTGTGAGCTGTTGGAGGGTGTGGTTGTGTGCTGCTGAGCTCCTGCACCACCTGGAGCAATCTCCATCCACCCAGGCCTGCTCTCTCCTCCCCAGGGAGGGAGTGGGTTACTGGGATGAGTGAGCCAGGAAAATCCCAGGCTTCTGCCTCCCGGACCAGGCCGGCGGGGGGCAGGAGAAACAAGTTACCGGCCAAAGCAGAAGGGGTGAGAAGATCTGCCCGGAGCCAAGGACGCAGCGATGTGACCTCGGCTGCCACCCCCAAGACCCAGGGAAGCCGCAAGGTCTCCGGTTCACAGAAGATCAAGGCAAGTAACATCAGCCTGAGTGCTCCTCCTGGAAAGCTGAGTGACTGTGCAGGAAAGCTGGGTGGTTCAGCTGAAAAGCTGGGTGCTCACGGAGGTGTGCAAAAAGCATGGGGTGAACTTAAGGCCCGGGAGTCTGCTTCCATCTATGGCTCCCGGATTGCTGAGCACCTCCGTGAGTACGAGGAAGCTGGAAAAGCGCTGAGGAGGCTCCAGGAGGAGATAAGGGAGACCTTGGCCCTAGCGGGGGTGGCCACTAAGAAGAAGAAGCCTGATCTTCTTACCACCATCAACAGGCTTAAAGCCGAGGTCACCGCTCTGGAGGAGAAGCGTCGGCTTATCCGTGAAAACAGCGGTCCGTTCCGGGAAAAGCTTGAGAATGACACCAGATTTGAAAAAATGCAACAAGAGCAGCTGAGAAAGCTGAAGGGGCTTGAGATCCAGGCGGATGATGGCGATGATGAGGAGGATGAGGAAGACCTGCCGTGTCCGTCTGGTGGCCTGCACCAACACCAGCAGGCCTCGCACGACAGGCTGCCTGCGGAGCAAGCGCCATTACCATCAGGCTGCGGCTCTGCCAACCTGGAGGAGGAAAGTGATGACAGCGGCCAGGGGGGGGCGCTAATGGCTCAGATCCGTCAGCTCGAGTCCCCAGTTCACCTCCAGAACTTCTCCTTCGGCGATGATATGCCAGATGACGACCCAAAGAGAAAGAAGAGAGCCAGGAAGACCAAGGCGTCTGAGGAGGTGAATCTGGTGTTTCGTCCCCTCCCTGTTCCCTCTGGGCGGGCAGCAGTGCCAGCCTGTCGTGTAGGCCCCGTTACCCAGCCCAGCACGAATCCTGCAGTGGACTCGGTGCCAGGGTGCGGGGAGAGTGCAAAGCCACGTTCCATCATGGCGCAGAGCACCAGCCTTGTTTGTAGTAGCAAGGATGGTGCAGGGAAGGCATCGGCCGAAAGGCCGGACAGTGAGGGCGATCCAGCAGGTCCTGGTACTGTGCGCTGCCCCCCAGTGGGAGGGGGGGGTGGCCCGGTGCCAGGGGCAGTGGCGGTGGCTCCTGTGGCCCCCAGCGCTGTGGCTGCCTCTAGCTCCGGTGAGCAGCGGCAGTGTGATGGGGCTGCTGGGACTTGTGGTGCGGCGCCTCCCAAGCGTCTTGTGCAGCCTGTGGGAAAGGGTGCAGGAACAGTGTTATTTTGTATTGGTGCATCTGACCCTGGAGATGACCATAAGAGACTGTCCGGAGTAAATAAAGACAGGAGGCCTCTTGCATCTAGTGAGCAGCAATGCTCAAACCTTAGAAAAACTGCTGGACAACAAGGGGTTAATGCCAATGAGGCAGAGGGCACAAGTAAGATCGGGGTCGGAGCTGCCTCTTCTCAGGCTGTATCAGCTATGGAGGTAGCTCTACCCCCAGTGCCCAGTGACGCCGAGGCAACCCCAGGTCCTCCTGGCCCAGCTGGTGTGAGTGATGCAAGGAAGCGAGGCAGTGATGCAAGGAAGCGAGGCAGTAATGTATATAGTGTGGTGAATGTGGGGGTGGTGAATGGCGCTGAGGGGGATCCTGGTGTGAGTGCTGGTCCATCTGCACCCCCAGTGGTGGCCGCTCCCATAAGGAGCTATGCGAGTGTCACCGCTGGGGCAAGTGGGGTTAACTCCTTGTCTCCTGGCTCTGGGAACAGCGTTTTGCAAAGGCGTCTTCTGGAGGCTCTCAGGAGAGGGGAAAAGTCAATCACTGTAGAGGGGAGAGATGTTGATCTGTCCTTCTGGACAGACAGGCATGGCCTGGCAGCCTTCCAAGAGAAAAGGGGGGGAGAGACTGTATGGTCTTTACCCACAACCGGGCCCGGAGCTGCCCGTAGGAATGTGGTTCGTCTTCGCTGGAGGGGCAGTGACGCATGCCCACCCAGGTCAAGGGTGGTGGAGCTCCTCCTGAAGATGAACTTCAGGGCTAGTGACATCTTTGCCCTGATACATCCTTATGGTACTCCGGAGTTCGATGTCAGCTTTGTTCGGCCGGAGGGCTTAGAGCTCTTCTGGTCGAATTATGAGCTGGCAAAGAACGAGCCCGCATGGCGAGACTTTGCTGTGCAAGCAGTGTCTCGCCAAAACACAGTCAAGAAAGTGACCGTTTTGACCCGTAACGAGTCACTTTCTTGCATGGACATCATGACTTGGCTCAGTCGTTATGGTGAGGTTGTACAGGTACCTCAGAAAAACCGCGATGAATTTGGCATTTGGTCTGGGGCCTGGACCTTCATGATGAAGTTGAAGTGTTCAGGCGGCACAGTCGCCCACATTCCCTCTTCAGCCTTTCTTGGGCGGGACAGAATCCTGATTTTCTACCAGGGGCAGCCGAAGGTCTGTCACAGGTGCGGTGACCCCACCCACTTTAGCGCCAGCTGCCAAGTGCAGAAGTGCGCTTTGTGTGGTGGGCTAGGTCATCTCGCTGCATCCTGTAAGGACATTAGGTGTAACCTGTGTGGTGAGCTCGGTCACCCTTTCAGCCGTTGTCCTCGCTCCTTTGCCAATGCGGTTGTGACCCCAGTGGAGGAGAGCCAGGAGGTTGCTTCTGCTGGGGAAGGTACCAGCAGAGGTGGAGGAGCTGAGGGGCCTGTGAAGAAAAGCAAGAAGAAGTCGCCTTCTCAGTTAAGGCGGCTTGAAGCCAGACAAAAAGGGAGAGAACTGGGGAAGCCTCAGGTTGCTGGGGTGACCCTTGGTCCTTCCTCAGAGGCTGGTCATGCTACTGAGGCCCTGAGGGATGATGAGTTGGATGAGGAGGTCAGGAGGATGGAGCGCGAGAAAGGTGCCATGTCCTCCACGTCCTCCCATTATGAGAGTATGGATGAGGATAACAGGATTTGGCTAGAAAATAAGCGCAAGCAGAAAAAGAAAAAGCGCGGCGTATCTAAGGTACCTAAGGAAGGGAAAACTTCCTCCCCTCTGGTTGAGCTTTCCAACCAGTTCCTCACCCTCGATGAGATCGCCTCCTCGGAAGGAGAGGCTGAGGGTGGGGTTCTGGAGGTGGCGGCGGAGCAGCCTGCAGGGGGCGCCGAGTCTCTATCCTCTGGGGATGCTGGGTCCTCAGAGTGGGAGACTGACTCAGAGCCAGGAGACAAGGACGAAGGAGAGGGTGGTCCGGGTGGGTCCTTGGGGGCCAGTAATAACATGGACACCTCAATTTCGTTAAAAAGAAGTTGCCCCAATTCTGAAGGGAAAAGGGAAAAGGGATCATCCTCAGAGGACAGTAGAGGGAAGGGAGTTAGTAAGAAAAAAGCCGTCTAACTCAATCACTCATGATGGCGGCACCCACTCCGTTGACGCTGGCGTCCATTAATGTCGCCAGCATTAAGTCTGATGCGGCTAGATTTGCGGCCTTTGATTTTCTCGGCCGTGTTGAAGCCGACATTTTATTTTTGCAGGAGACCAGGCTGCCAGATTTGGCGGCCGTGTTTAAAGCTAAGAGGGAATGGAGACACGGGCCTTCCTATTGGTCTCTTGCGGCCGAGCCGTATAGCGGAGTGGCGGTCCTTTTTACCGCACCGGTAGAATGCCGACGAGTTATTGAGTTAGAAATGGGGAGGTGCCTGATCATGGATGTCCTCATGAAGGGACAAGAACTTCGCCTAATTAACATCTATGGTCCCCAGTCCAAGTGGGACAGGAAGTGTCTCTTTATGAGGATCAAGCCCTACCTTTTTACAAGTCGGCAGGTGGTCTTTGGAGGGGACTTCAATGCTGTCACGAGGTCCCAGGATAGGGGAGGTTCCAGAGACAAGCTGACTTATGATAGCGTCGCTCTTAATAGCATAGCTAGTGAGGCTCGCCTGGTGGATGTCCACATCCGGCACACCCCAGGCCACGCGGGGTTCACCTATTATAGGGGTAGCTGCAGGTCTAGAATAGACAGGTTTTATTTAAAGGAGGAAGCCATCTCTTCAGCAGTGTCCGTTGTTGAGGTGGAGTTCTCCGACCACTGTCTAATTTTGTTTTCTCTGAATGTTACAGAGACCCCCCGGATGGGAAGAGGCTACTGGAAGCTCAATTCGTCTCTCCTGGAGGAAGCGGAGATCAGACAATCCTTTGAGGACTTTCTTCAGAGCCAGGTACCATTGCTGGGCCTTTGTAGCAGTAAGTCAGAGTGGTGGGAGATGCTCAAGAAAAGGGTGGCGAGATTCTTCCGCCAGCTCTCGAGCCTCAGGAGCCTGGACAGGTACCGCCTGTATCAGGGCCTGAGGAGGAAACTCGAGCATCTCGTCTCGACTGGAGGTAGTCGTGAGGACATCTCCAGAGTGAAATCCTTGCTGAAGAGGTGTCAGTACGATAGACACGCATCTTTGGTTTTTGAGAGGGATTACGGGAAATACCGCTCGCCCGACCCTTACAGAAACTGCAAGATGTCAGTGAATGGTAAAGTTGTCACAGGACTGGTTGACAGTACGGGATCCCTGAAAAGGTCCAGATCAGGGATTCTGGAGGTCGTCAGATCCTTCTACTCGCACCTCTTGGGCAGGAAGGATCTAGATCGGGATGTGATGTCGGCTTTCCTGGCTGAAACTGTCCCTGAGCCAGGAGTAGACCCCTCTCTTGATGTTTTGACAGAGATGATTAGGGAAGAGGAAGTCAGCCGGGCGATTGAAGGGCTCGCCCTCAAGAAATCGCCGGGTCCGGATGGCTTAACATCTGAGTTTTATAAGACCTTTAAGGACGCCTTGGTTCCCCTCTTGACTGAGGTATTCAATGAGTGTCTTTCCTCGGGCGCTCTGCCGAAGTCAATGAGGAGGTCTGCCCTGATCATCCTGTCAAAGGGTAAGGACCGATCTCGTATTGAGAACTGGCGTCCCATAGCGCTTCTCAATGCGGACAGAAAGGTTTTGGCAAAGGTGCTGTTTAATCGGCTGGTGCAGTTTGCACCCCGGCTCCTTTCGGGGACCCAGCACTGCTCTGTTCCAGGCCGCAGTACATTTAGTGCTGTGCTTTGTGTCCGGGAGGCAGTGGAACAGGGCAGGGCTGGTAACTGGAAGGGGTACTTGCTGTCCTTGGATCAGGCAAAAGCGTTTGATCGGGTTAACCACGAGTACCTCTGGTCTGTCCTTCTGAGGTATGGCCTGCCGGGTGGGTTTGTCAATTGGCTGAAAGTTTTGTACGCAGGGGCAGAGAGTTTCCCGCTTGTGAACGGTTGGATTGGCCGCTCTTTTGAGGTTGGGTCTGGTGTTCGCCAGGGTTGTCCTCTGAGCCCACTACTGTACGTGTTCGCGATTGACCCATTCCTTAGGAGGGTTGATCGTGGGCCGTTGGTGGGAGTCGGGATGGACCGGGCAGCACCGGAAGCCACTCTAAGGGTGGTAGCGTATGCTGATGACGTCACTGTTTTTGTGTCCTCGAGAGGGGAGGCGCAATGGGTGATGTCAGAGGTTGACCGCTACTCAGAGGCTTCTGGGTCCAAGATCAACCGGGATAAGTGTGAGAGTCTCTGGCTGGGAGAGGGAGGTCCAGGCTTTGATCTCCCGGACACTCTTCCAGGGCCCCAAGACTCTGCCAAAGTTCTCGGCATCGAATTTAGCCAGGGGGATTACCCCATGCAAAACTGGGACGGCAGGCTTAAGATCGCCGCTCAGAGGGTGGACCAGTGGAAGGGTTGGTCTTTGACCCTCAGAGAAAGGGTTAATCTGATCAAAACTTACCTGCTCCCATTGCTGATTTACCTGGGCAGTGTGTGCATGTTGCCAGAACCCCTCTGGACTCGGGTCTACAGTCTGTTCTTCCAGCTGTTATGGGGGAATAGGCTGAACCTAATCAAGAGGGAGGTTACTTACCGCACGAGGAGACAAGGAGGGTTGTGTATGGTCAACCCTGTGGTGTTCCTAGTGAATACCTTTCTTAAAATCAATGTAGCAAACCTCTGGAAAGAGAGGGCTCCTCCGTGGGTATACTCCTGCAGGGGATGGTTTCGGCCTTTCTTCCAGGAATGGGAGACAGGAGGACAAGTGAAGGATCTCCGCACACCGCATGGGCATCTTCCGGCTTACGCTACCCTGGTTCTGAAGGTGATTCGCCGGTGGGGTCTGGGAATGTGGGAGATCAGGACCATGTCGAGGAAAATCCTTGACAAAAGGGTTCTGTTTGCCCGTTTCCAGAAGCCTCTGGCCCTCAGGGATTGCCCAAGTCGGGATCTTGGGGTGGGTTTGAGTTTATTGAATTCCATCAGGATCCCCTTGAAGTTTTGGGACTTGACTTGGCGCTGCTTCCATGGAAAGCTGTGTGTGAGGGACAATCTGAAGTGTAGGAGCTCTGAGGAAAGGGGTTGTCCCCGGGAGGAGTGCGGTGGCCTGCTGGAGAGCATGGACCACTTCCTGCTTCAGTGCCCCTTTAACACAGAGGTGTACAACCGGGTGGGCGCTTCCATCCATTGGCCCGGGTTGGCTGGTCTCTCCTATGCGGAGTGGGCCTATGGAGCATTCAGAGGCCTGGGTGGCCGGGACCGCTGCACGTTATTCCTAGTTAGTCTAGTGGTTAGGTACCACACGTGGAACGCACGGTGCTTAGTTTCGACGCAGCGTAAAATCCTCCCGGTGGATGAGGTGGTTAGGAACATTCTGGGTGACCTGGTGAAGGTGCGCTCTCTGGAGTATGAGGGGCTGGGCACGGGGAGGCCTCTCTCCTTTGGAGGGGGTTCTCCTTTAGTGTCCCTTAGTCTGTCATCTCCGCTCCTGGTGTTGGGCTGAAGCTGACACTGTAGATTTTTGTTTTGTATCTGAGGTTATAGTGATGTAGGGGCTTGCAGGCGCCGAACCTGGGCTTTATGTGGTTTTGATATATGTTGATATGTTTAATGTGTTTGTATCTTATGTACAGTGTGTATAGTTATATGTAGTTATAGTTCTTGTGTATATAGGTTGGTTGGTTTTGGGGTGTTGGTGTTAGGGTGTTAGGTTGGGAGGGGGGTGGACTGGACTTGGACTGTACGATCCTGGGCACTGGTCTGGACTATATAACGCGAACTTTGGACGTTAGACCAGTGTCTGGGGGGGGAGGGTGATGGGCGTGGGATTTAGTTAGTTATATTTTAGGTTATTTTATGTTATTTAATGTTATTAATGTTACTTCCGTTATATTCATTGTTATTTCTGTGTTTATTGTTTATTTATTTATGTGTATTTTGCTGTGTATTTTGATATAAAAAAAAAAAAAAAAAAAAATTAGGTGGTGGGACTGGGTGAAGGTTTTGTTTGTTTTCATGCTGAGTGCGTGGTGAGTGTGTGGCTGGGCCAGGAGGTTTTGTAAGTTTATTTTCGTTTATATTTGTTCTTTTGTATTTCTTTTGCCAGAAGTTATGGCTTTATTTATGTTTATTATTGTTATGTTTTTCACTTTTATATAAAATAAAAGATTTACAGGATGTAACTCAGGATCAGTACAGGATAAGTAATGTCATGTATGTATGCAGTGACTGCACCAGCAGCAGAATAGTGAGTGCAGCTCTGGGGTATAATACAGGATGTAACTCAGGATCAGTACAGGATAAGTAATGTCATGTATGTACACAGTGACTGCACCAGCAGCAGAATAGTGAGTGCAGCTCTGGGGTATAATACAGGATGTAACTCAGGATCAGTACAGGATAAGTAATGTCATGTATGTACACAGTGACTGCACCAGCAGCAGAATAGTGAGTGCAGCTCTGGAGTATAATACAGGATGTAACTCAGGATCAGTACAGGATAAGTAATGTCATGTATGTACACAGTGACTGCACCAGCAGCAGAATAGTGAGTGCAGCTCTGAGGTATAATACAGGGTGTAACTCAGGATCAGTACAGGATAAGTAATGTCATGTATGTAAACAGTGACTGCACCAGCAGCAGAATAGTGAGTGCAGCTCTGGGGTATAATACAGGATGTAACTCAGGATCAGTACAGGATAAGTAATGTCATGTATGTACACAGTGACTGCACCAGCAGCAGAATAGTGAGTGCAGCTCTGGAGTATAATACAGGATGTAACTCAGGATCAGTACAGGATAAGTAATGTCATGTATATACACAGTGACTGCAGCAGCAGCAGAATAGTGAGTGCAGCTCTGGAGTATAATACAGGATGTAACTCAGGATCAGTACAGGATAAGTAATGTCATGTATGTACACAGTGACTGCACCAGCAGCAGAATAGTGAGTGCAGCTCTGGAGTATAATACAGGATGTAACTCAGGATCAGTACAGGATAAGTAATGTCATGTATGTACACAGTGACTGCACCAGCAGCAGAATAGTGAGTGCAGCTCTGGAGTATAATACAGGATGTAACTCAGGATCAGTACAGGATAAGTAATGTCATGTATGTACACAGTGACTGCACCAGCAGCAGAATAGTGAGTGCAGCTCTGGAGTATAATAAAGACAGTAATTTAGGAATAGTGCCAAATAACTCATGTTATGCATACAGCTTGCTTGATCATTACAATGTATATTTTTTGGATACATTTTGTAAACAGAGAGATAGTTACATTATTACAGTCTGATCTACTCAAGAGTCACTGACTAAGAAAGGAAAGTGAAATGAGATGCCCTCGCTATGATAATCACAATAAATGGCTTTCACAGAAGATTAAATGCCTTTTCATCATCAGTCCTCCTGCTACTTCCACCCTCAGAGTTCTATCCGGATGTGTCATTTCTTGTACTTTTTTCCCAAGGTCCGATACATTCCCCAATCACAGATTGATCTCCAACTAGACAATTAAGGAGACGTTTGGCAGAGTTGTCTCTGAGTTTTTACTTTCATCGAAACTCCCACCAAAATGGACACCGTCAACATGCTGTGAGGTTTTATTAAAATATAATAAAGCAAAAGACCCCAGCTGTCCGGCACAGAGCGAACATCCAGGAGCCGAATCTCCAAATGATACGGCATGAAATATGATTACGGTGTATGAATCGCATTTCAGCCGCTTTCTTTGAAGAGGCCACTGGCTTGTGCAAGGACCTCAGACTGATCAGCATTCACACCCGGCACGGTCCCACCATCCTGTCTACATCATTGTCAACCACATCATGACAGAGAATGGGGAATGTGCCGACTGAAGGACTTAAACTTACAACTTCAGCTGGTGGTGGAGATATGAAGACTACTAGAGAGTTAAGAGAATTTCCAGTTCCCTCAAAATTTGATAGGGTTGAGAGACGTTCAATATCAGTATCAGTACCAGTCTTCATGTTCACTTAATTGGGACCAGTCATGGTCAAAATTTTAATGTCCAGGATTGATCAACTTTCTTATTTTCAGAGAGGACCATCAACAACATATAGGGGGTCATTTACTAAGGGCCCGATTCGCGTTTTCCCGACGTGTTACCCGAATATTTCCGATTTGCGCCGATTTCCCCTGAATTGCTCCGGGTTTTTGGCGCACGCAATCGGATTTTGGCGCATCGGCGCCGGCATGCACGCGATGGGAATCAGGGGGCGTGGACGAATGAAAACCCGACGGATTCGGAAAAACTGCCGCATTTAAAAAACAGAAAGTGTCGTGGAGCTTGCACTTACCCTTACCAGGAATAGGCCGGTGTACTTGAGTGCGTTCCGATGCTCTTCAGCTCAGCAGCACGACCTGGTGGACGTCGGAGGAACTACCTTAATGAATCCCGGGCCGGACCCGAATCCACCGCAGAAAACGCGCCACTGGATCGCAAATGGACCGGGTAAGTAAATCTGCCCCACAGTTTTCTTCTACATGAAGTTCAAGATTTTTTGACGGACAACCGAACCGCTCAAGAAAATGGGAAAACACCACCTCTTGGAAAAGACCCTCCCTTATCCAGACCAGATTTCACATGACTTATAAGTTCCACCATTTATTTTGCGTAATAGTTTTTATCGTTGAGCAGATCACATTCTTCGAAGACCACTCAAAGAGGCTTCATGGCCGGTACTGTCAAAGGGGTTTCCTGGTGTATGTACTAAGACAGTGATGGCGAACCTTTTGGAGACGGAGTGCCCAAACTACAATCAAAATTAACTTATTTACAGTGAAGTGGCAACATGTCATTTTAAGCAGTAACTTATTGCTACCTGTACTACCACATACAGTTGAAAGAAGGAGGGCAAATCGGAATCTTGTTGTAGCTTCCCTCCATGGTCTCTCTGTAGAGAAAGAATGGAGGGTTCAGCAGGATGACCACCAAAGATAATGCAGTTCTGACAACACCTTTTCACTTTTCCCGCAGTTCCAAAGTTCCTGGGACTGCAGGAAGATTTGGTCCTATTTGGTGAATTCTGTCCTGGGGCGAGGGTCTGAGTGCCCACAGAAATGGCTCCGAGTGCCACCTCTGGCACCCGTGCCATAGGTTCACCACCACTGTACTAAGATAATTTCATTGATGTTGTGAAGACAATTGGGATAGTGATAGTTGGTCCAGGAAGACCCCATATCTGGTCATTTCAAAGAGGTTTCATGATAGCAGCTCATGTCGAAAAGGTTTCACAGTATTGTGTCCTTTGTTGATCTCATCAACAAAGTGAGGACGTTTAATGATAATGCAGGTGGTCCTAAAAGACCACTTTTCTGGTCATCCCAAAGTGTTATCATTGGCTCGTCATGTCAATAAGGTTTCTGTACGTCGATGAACTCATCTAGGTGGTGTAGACATTTGGGGATAATACTGCTGGTCCTAGAGGAGCACTTGTCTAGTCAATGTGGTCAAACAGATGGTCCCGTCAAAGAGATTTCACGGTAAAGGTCCTTTGATGAGTCTCTTGTTTCGGCACACTTCTGATGGCAAGAGCAGAAAACAAAAAGATCTTTGAGAAGATGGAGCCCAACTGTCCAGCTTTACGGACAAGTCTCTTCATAATGTGGTTAGAGATCATGGTATCTGCACCTTCTTCAAACAACAACATGAAAAGGTCTTTTTCTGAGTCTAAAATATATAAATTTTTCACTTTCTTTGGCGATCTTCTCAAGAAGACCCAAGGGTGTAGACCACTAGTTTGAAAGAGTTGAAGAGAAAGGACGATGACCAAAAGCAAGATGGGTATTTAGTAATAAGTAGACCAAAACAGACCAAAACAGAAGACATCAATACTCAATCATCCATTTAGACCTTTTTTGAGATGACAACTCATGGATGGTCTTCTACAAGCATGATCTCCATGTAGAAGATCCTAAAAGGTGAGGAACATGCATCACTCCCACAAAAGTTGTGTAATTCTAAGAACATGCCGTTCCATAAAACAGGAGTTTCTATGTCTGAATGTTGTCCTGTTCCTGTAAACATGGGTTGTCCAGAGTAAAAGGTCATCTGCTAATGAATTTACCAAAAACTTTGAAGAATCTCGCTTTGTATTTACTAGAACTGAGAGTGATTGACGGAAAAGAATGGGGGACGAAGAATGTCTAAAAAAAAGCAATGTTATCGTCCTGGCTGATCTGAGCTGCTCAGGGCATTACTAATCGTGAACACAACACAAGTTTGACAAGTCCTTGATCATCAGAAGGCATCTACAGAGGTGGAGCTGTACAAGCCTTATGTAAAGAGACTTGTGCTAATCACATGCTGACATCTTGGTCAGTAGCGCACTGTCAGAAGGTTGGAAGGAGTCTTCCTCGCTGGGATTGCTGATAGGTATTCCACCCTGACAAGTACAATTCTCGACGCGCTCCACTGCTCCGCTTCCCTTACAAATGAGACATCTGTGGATTCCTTGTGTGTTTTCAACTGGGCCGATTTGGCTTTGCAGACTTTCCATAAGACTGAAATGTGTAGAGCACCGGCCGAATTCCTATAAGTTACTCTCACATATGTAATATCTGACACTAAAAATAAAAGGTTCTTTCAATATCCACAATGTTGGGACTCTAAGGGGAAATGACGATAATCTGGTCTGAAAACCCCAATATGAAGTCATGTCCATAAGCTGGAGGTCAGTGTGGGACTCATCCCCAGAGGTCCAGCAGAAGACATTCTCATTTATAGTTAACAACTACCAAGAAGCCATGGAAATAACTACTGGGGAAGAGATCACAGAAGCTTCTATAGAGCCCAAAATATGGCCAACTATATTCACTACACATTGCAGATAGTGAGGACCATAGAGGAGTGCGGAAAATTCAATAACATGGTTATCCCTGTACTGTGACATCCCTGTGTGTATTATCCCTGTACTGTGACATCACTGTGTGTATTATCTCTGTACTGTGACATCACTGTGTGTATTATCCCCTGTACTGTGACATCACTGTGTGTATTATCTCTGTACTGTGACATCACTATGTGTATTATTCCTGTACTGTGACATCATAGACCCCAGAACAAGGCAGCATTGAGAAGGTGCCTCCTGGAACATTCATAGCCAGAACATCTGCAAGTAAACATCAGTATAATTCATTTACTGTGAAGCTGTGAACATACAAATACCACATGTTTGTCTTGTGGATTAAAGAGCTAAATCATCCGTCCCCAGATCTGACCATGTACAAACTACACGAAGACAATTATTACAGTCCCATGTTAAATCAAACAGTAATAGTCTTCAAAAGGGAACGCGGAGCACAGGAAGGGGCCCTGGATACGCTCCCTATAACTTATTACTAGAAGGATTTGTAGACAGATGGACGCAGAATGAAGGGGAGAGCACAAGGGGCGCGGGAAACCCCATATACATACGACTATGCAATAAAGTACAATTCAAAATGGCCACTTTCAGATTGTAAAGGGTAAGTATACATAATACATACATGGTACCCCATGGTCCACTACAATCGTCACCCATAGAGATGAGCAGTCTAGACTTTCGCACCCAGATTCGCCGTAGGACCCGGATTGGCGGGCGAATAGTCAAACCTCAAAACTAGCCATGGCAATGATTGGCCAGTGGCATCAGGCCTCATCTCTGGTCTCCTAGCAAGTCCTCAAGGCGCATTGGGTGTTAGTTTCAGAAAAGGCACCCTATTACCAGCCCTACAGAACACTACTCTTCTCAGAGAGAACACAATACTTAGTACTTATTCAAGCACCTAAATTAGACCTATTCTAGGAGTTTTGTGACACCATCATAATTCTAATATGTTCCTAGTGCCCTTACTCCACATTATGTCCCTATTCCTCAGAAGGTTCTCGTCACCCATTAAAATTGGGGCAAGACCAACTTTGACTGGGACTCCGTTCTCCTAAGCGATTCTACCTTTTTGGTATGTATGTACTTCAGGTGATTTTAATGCCAGCAGCATTTAAAGAGTTAACACCTGCGATCAGTGCCAGCACCGTTCATGGGTTTTCATTAGCAAGGGTTTGGGAATGATTCCCGGATCCAACCTGCATTGTCCCCGGAACCAACCTGAACAAAATTTTGAGGTTCGGGTTCAGCAAAACTCGGTCAAACTTTGGCCAAACTTTGGTAGCTAAGAAAGTCTATTTCCTAGGGACTGATGAGGACCCCAGTCCTGCTTACTCCATCCTGAATATTCTGCATGTAGGAGTAGGGCGGGGGTGGGGGCACATAAGGCTATACGTAAAGCATCCATGGGGTTGAGGGTATCTGTATCTAATGAATCCATAGGTGGTGAGGGGGCTTTATATAAAATAACCATGAGGGGCTGCTGATGATAAACTAGGGAATATTTTAGGACAGGAAACTGTTTTAGTTTCTGAATTTTTAATCCCGCCATGCGAGTTCACTGGAAAGGGGCCGACTGAGGCTCTGCCACCCAGGGGCCAACTGCAACCTGGAGCCGACCCTGTGTAGGAGGGTCAGTTTACCTGCACGGGGGCCGATTTACCCATAATGCAACCTGCACAATTGCTTTGATTTGGAGCTGGGATGCAGCCGATTCTCACATTACATTTGTGAGAATGAAAGTTGAATGAAAGTTAAAAGGAAATACATTAATGATAAACACACATCTGCCATAAACAGGGAGAGATGCATCTACAGGGTAAGAGACGAGACAACAATATTGTAACAATTATAGTCTGACTGTACACTAACTACATGGTGGAGCCTACCACAGCCCCATCTATTAAGTCAACCAGAGATCTCCATGGAGAAGACAAAACATAACACAAACAGCGCTCCAGGACGTTGGATTTGGAGCACAGCGAGTAGTGACGTTCTGCAGCCGGTCTGAAATCACATACAGAAACGTACTCAATGTGAAACATCGAGTCACTCATCAAACCCAGATTGCAAAAATTTGATTTTCACCGCATCAAAGACAAGTCATATTGTAGCAATTGTCTTCAGGAAGTGCAATGATTGTCATCGTGCCCTTCCAAGTTTCCACAGTAGCGAATGGAAGCCTACGAAACCCCTTATCCAAAAACTCAAGTAACGTGCCGTTACTACACTCAAGTTCCACTTACAGAGTTTAATGCAAACTAGTTTTATAGAAGATTTATAGGGGGTTTCAGATGTCATATTCCTGATGCCGTTGATATACGGAGTATGAAGCCTCCTGCTTCTAGCTCTGTCCATTGTGCAGATTATGGTGCCAAGAGTAAGCCAAAACAGCTTATAGGGGTCTGACACCAGGACCAAATCAGTTGAATTATGATGACCTATTTTGAAGGTAGGTTCCACACTGATCATAAAAACTGTGGTTCTAAATGTAGTGGGACTGGCCCACCGGAGAATCTGAGGATCCGGAGTAGGTACGACAAATTGTCTATAGGATTATGTAGGGTGGGCCCCTAAGACGCCAGAACTACCACTACATACTCGTTCTTGTAATTGGTGTGGGTCCTATTACTAGGGTGTCTAGGGATCAGACACATTGGGGCACATTTACTACCCATCCCTTGCGCGATCCCCAGGTGTGTGTTGTCCGACGATAAAGGACTCCAGCGCCTTTCACTAAGATTGTGCGCCCGATATCCTGCATGTGTTGCTTCCCGCTCAGGTGTAAGTACTTGATCTTGCAACACAAATTCAAATGTTAAATCCCGCGCTCAGTCTGGCCCGCCAACCCCTTTCCCCGCCCCCCGATTTGCGTTGCACGAAAGCCGGGGTGTTTTGCGCCAAAATCCAATAGCGTGCGTCACAATCTGCTTTTAAAGTGCTAATCGTCAGAATATCCAGCCTTCTGTGCGGTCCACGGACCCTTAGTGAATGAGCCCCATTATCTAGTTATGTTTCCAAACTTTAAAGGAGTTGTTCCACTGCAGACTTTTATATTCTATCCAGAGAATAGGTGTTAGATCACTGGGGGGGGGGGGGGGTTCTGAATGTTGTGACCCCAAACAATCAGGAGAAGAGGAGGTTGAAAGTCCCCTTTAACCTCCCTGTTAATGAGGCGTCAGTATGACCGGGGCTCCATTAACTTCTATGGGAATCACAGTCATGATTGCTGGTGGTCCTGGCAGCCGAACACTTCTATGACCAGGACAACCCCTTTAAGGAGAAAACGAGTTGTGATTTTTTTTGGAGGAAATGTCGAAATGTTCACCATGAACACAAGCGACTTGTCCTTAACATAATACGGTGACCCTCTAAATTTGGCTAATCTGGATTATCTTCCTCCTCACAGGCACTTGTACATTCATGGGGCGGCTTAATCCCAAACAGATCCATTTTCATCCCGCTCTCGGCTGGCGTGCCCAGTGATCTGTGTTATATTAATATTACATTGCAATGCGATCATGAAAAAACTATGAAGTCTTGGCTGCGCTTTAATGCTGGACTTCGGCTATTATGTGAAACTCCCACCTCCCCAAATCCCGAGCGCCATTTTATCAACATAATACGAGCAGATACATATTGTTCTCCTGCCAACAAGAGAAATCTCCTACAGCTGTTTCTTAATTTTCTTGAAATCACATACAATGGGGTCAGGACTGTGCAAGTTCAGAGATTTTTCCAACGTCGTCTCTGCAGCCTCAGGTTTAAAGGGATACGGATACGTCTAAAGGCGCGGATAGATTTCTACTTTATTATTGGATTTATTTTCAGGAATTAAATGAAAAATGATTAGTCTGTGCCGAGATCTGATTACGCCACATATGTACATATATTGTACTCGTATTAGTGGTAGTCAAATGGCTGAACCAATAAGAAATATAATATTACAGCAATTTCTCCTCAGGCAGCAATAACACTAGATGCACAGTGTTCTTTAAATATCACTTAGATCTGCAATCTGTTAAAGGGGCGGTGAACCAGTAGAATAGTATCTGATCACTGGGGGTCCAATCAGGGGGATGGGATGCTGACAGTTCCCTGAAGACCCCAATACTTAGAGCTTGACTTGCCCCCCAATCGCTTTTACATGTCTGTCTCGTAAGCCGCCCCATAGCGGACAGTCTGAAAACGCACACCTACAGTTTGTATATTGGGGCAAATTTACTGGTGCTGTCGCGATCCCCGATTTGGCCGGTCTGACGAGGATGATTCATGAAGATCGTGCGCCCGAGTTCCTGCATCCATCGCTTCCCTGCTCAGGTCCACCGGAGTTCACCTTCTTCTTCCCAGTGCTTTTAAGTGCGTGTCTTGCGACACAATTCTAAATGTTCTAAAATCTTGCACGTTGTCCGAATCTGTCGGGTTGTCCGATGGCCTGCCCCCTGATTTCTGTCGTGTGCAAGCTGGCGACGATGTGCCAACATCCGATCGCATGAGCCAAAATCCCCTGTTAAATATGGCGCAAAACGGAAAATCGACGGGAAACCTGACGAAAATGCGCTCTGCGGACCCTAAGTCACTATGGATCCCAACAAAGGGATTCCCAGCAATCAGACATTTCTATGAATAGTGGGTGTCAATCACGACGCATCCCCTTTAAGACAGCAATACACATTATAACATATGGTTGCTCTACTGGAACATCTGGGTGGCTCCCAAAAGAGTGAGAGACTTTCCAAAGTTCTGGAAAAGCAGAGCGCCAGCGCCATTGCTACCCATATAGGATGTGAAAACCATAAAGGGGGCCAAAAACTTTGACGTCTCTCTACTCATCTCTCAAGTAATTTTATTCAAATCTGCCAATATCGGGCCTACTGACCTATCTGATCTGAGGAGAGACATATATTATACTATAATAGGTTGAATAGGGCAAAAGGCAAAATCTAACAAGTAAATTAGACCCTATTACCAGCAGCAACCAATAACAGAGCAGGGTTGATTTCTCCAGTGCAGCTTAAAAAATGTTAGCTGCTTTCTGATTGGTCGCTATGGACAACGAGGCCTTTGGTTCAAGGACAGCCCTTTTTAGTGGCCAAAGACTCACAAGCCACTGAATTTTTTGGGGTCGATCATGCCCCACAACTATTTGGGAAGTAACACACCCATTTTGTGAGTCAAGCTACTATAATGGGATGTTGTCTGGAACTTTAAAATGAATCCCTGTTTTTTGGGATGTTCCACAAAAAGTTAAAAAGGATTACCGAGTTACTGGGGCAGGCTCAGCCCTTTGTGCAGTCATGTCTTTGTAAATTATGTAGAGGACAAGTGATTAGTGTCGATCATAGAGGTCAGACCCCCAACAACCAATCACTGATGGCCAATCCTAAAGTGTCACCCCCCTTTAAATCAACTTGCAACTTTTGCAAAATCCTTCACCAAAATGTTCTACTTTTTAACGAAACAGGATATTTTTTATCCTTGCTTCACCCCTTTCCTCCCATCCGTAGCATTAAAAAAAATCAGATCCTCCAGGCACGCAGCTTCTTACAAAGCAGCAACATCTTTAGGGGAAAATCTCTGGAAAATTGGCTCATCAAACCCGGGAACTGTCATAGTGCGGCCTGAAGGGAGACCTCGAGTCAAGCGCAGATTAGGGATGTGCACTGTAACAAATTGATCTACCTGCAGCCGTAGGAAGATCACAGGGAAGCCCTGGCGCTGAACGTTTTGGAGGCTGCATATTATATCTTATTAAATCTCGGGTTTCATTCATTATTTTAAGATGCAGTGAAAGGAAACTCTTCAGCAATTACTGCAATCTATCACCGGGCTCTTATGAACGCTTGTAGTCAGGTTCAAAACAAGAAGAAGAAGAAGAAATTGCGCTCTCTTTCTTTAGGAGAGATTAGACGGCTTAAAGGGAATCTATCATTAACAAACACTCTAATCCCATTTAACTTTAAACACGGCCGTAATTAGAGTCGTCTATTCGGCGAGGATTGGCTGAGCTATCCCACAAAAGAGATGCTATCATTCCATTCACATGTGTAAGGGAGAGGTCACCTTTAAAAGGGGATGGTGTTCTTTGAACTTTTGTTTCACCGCTTATATATATATATATAGATATGTTGCATTCATTATCTTGGACAGTTCTATGCTCCGGAGCTGAATTCACAATTCTGCTGGTTGCTTTTTTGGAAATTTGTAACAGGTTTGTGGGAGACAAATAGTTTTTCTTATATCAGTTTGCTATTTTGCACTTAGCGTATATACTTTATGCATTCCAAAACAATGGGGCACATTTACTAAGGGAAGGCGGACTGCATTTTCGTCGGGTTTCCCAACTTTTTTCGTTTTGCGCTGCATTTTACTGGGGTTTTTGGCACACGCAATCGGATTTTAGGCACCGACTTTCAAGGGACACAAATCGGGGGGTGGGCCGTCGAACAACCTGACTGATTCGGACTGAGAGCGGAATTTAACATTCGAAATTGTGACGCAAGCCCAAGCACTTACATGCACCGGGAAGAAGAAGGTGAACTCTGTCAGACCTGAGCGGGGAAGAGACACATGCAGGAAATTGGACGCACGATTTTAGTGAATCGCGGCAGCTCAGAATCTTCGTCGGACAATGCACCTCGGGGATAGCGACGGGACGGGTAAGTAAATGTGCCCCGATATGTCATGTAAAGATATTAAAGGGGATGTTTGGGATTATTGTATCCCAATAAGAGTTTTCTTGTGAACGCTGAATGGCGCTGGATGATCGTAGTTCAAAATTTTAGATCAAAATTTGTTTATTCTTATGAATTTAATATCCATAAAAACAATAAAATTATGAGAACAACGCGTTTCCCGCTTGGACCAAGTGCTTCTTCTGGTTTAAATATACAAAGTCACATTTTATACAGGCGGTCCCCTATTTAAGAACACCCGACTTACAGACGACCCCTAGTTACAAACAGACCTCTGGATATTGGTAATTCACTGTACTTTATCCCTAGACTATAATAATCAGGTGTAACAGTTATCACAGGTGTCTGCAATTAATCTTTATTGTTAATCCTGGTTCTTATGACAATCCAACATTTTTTAAATCCACTTATCACAGAGACCAAAAAAATTCTGTCTGGGGTTACAATTATAAAATATACAGTTCCTACTTACATACAAATTCAACTTAAGAACAAACCAACAGA
Source organism: Engystomops pustulosus (assembly GCF_040894005.1). Taxonomy (NCBI): domain Eukaryota; kingdom Metazoa; phylum Chordata; class Amphibia; order Anura; family Leptodactylidae; genus Engystomops; species Engystomops pustulosus. The sequence goes on along the minus strand of NC_092420.1, from coordinate 12,855,771 downwards.
ACCTATCCTGTACGTAGCCCGGGGACTGTCTGTAAAGGCTACGATACAGCTCTCAAACATGGTTGCACGTGTTGTGTCCGTTTCCTGGTCGGGATTATATCATGGCGTCGGCATGTGACCGCTGCATCCTATCACTGGTCCCATCATGCTGGACCGAGGACGAAAGAGCAAGCTTAGGATGCATTCTTTGGTTAATTCAATAGCCGTGGACAATCCCTTTAATGATATCACAAAATTGTATTAAGCTCTCACCTATTCTTCTAGTTCAAAAACTTTCTAGCTTTTCGGTTGCTGAGATCTCCTGATATACACTTAGTTCCTAGAGATGCCAATAATTGACCACAATGGGGACCCAAACAATTCCCTAAATCTATCAGAAGTTTAAAGCAGTGATGATTTGGGCAGTATCAGACCTGAACCAGAAAGTTGGAAACAATTTTTCATGTTACGCAATAGTAACTTTTTGTTAGCTCTCAGTACAAAAGGAATCATTGACGAGTTCAGCTGTGAAGCATGCAGAATTGTGAGTGCAGCTTTGGACTTAAAGGAAATCTACCACCAGGATAAAGGATTGTAAACCAAGCACACTGACATACTGGTGAGTGCCCCCTCTGGTAGGTTCTGCTTTTCTGTTAGCTTCTTAGGACCTTATTTTTACAAGAAAAAGATTTCACAAATTATGCAAATGAACCTCCAGGGCTCCAGACTCTATAGATGTCAATGGAGCTTGGAGCCCCGAAGGCTCGCCTGCATAATTTTTAAAACCTCTTTTTCTTAAAAACAAAGGCATACAAAGCTACAAGTAGAGCAGATCCTGCCAGAGGGGGCGCACACCAGTATGTTAGTGTGCTTGGTTTACAATCCTTCATCCTGGTGGTAGATTTCCTTTAAATACATCCTGTAAATGTTACATTAGTCCAGCAGGGCACCATATATTTCAACAGGCCTGTACTCATCGGTTTACAGACCAGTAACACAGACTTTACTCAACTCAGTGGTGGTTAAAGATGGACGTCCCCTTTGAAAATTTAGATCAATAATTCCAAGTCATAATTCGTACACGACCTCACAAGTAGCAAGTATCCACAAAAACATAAAAAAGTTAAAAGAACCTTGTAGCTGCACAAGCCCTGGCATGCGGCCCCGGGCCTAAATATAGGAGACACATATCATGACATAAAGGTCAAATGTTATCCAATTCCACCGCCGTCTTATAGACTTCACTTCCAGAACATCTCCAAAAAAAATTCTCATATCCTTCCCTTTAGCAAAGAGGTCATGGACCCCTCATCAGTTCTGACATGAAACGTAACCAGACAGCTCAGACATACCTCGATAATCCGGTCGTGAATCTGAAGTCCTCCTTCCTTGGCGGCCGGGCCGCTGTCCACTATTTTTGAAACAAAAATTCCTTCGCTGGAGGGTCCATCTTGGTTGTCCTGCAAGAGTTTAAAAAAATAACAATAAAGCAAAAAGTTGTGTAAGGGGAATTTTTTGAAAATGTGGATGTTGGTGTCAACAATTTAGAGTAATGTGAGACGGACCGGTTGCTAGCGATGTGTTACGTGACAACATGGTATAGTATATCCCTAGCAACCAGACTATGTATCAAATTACTCATCTGTTCCTCCTATAGAGATATTCTTAAAAATCTTACAGTATATTAAAAGAAATCTACCACCAGGATGAAGGATTGTAAACCAAGCATACTGACATACTGGTGTGTGTCCCCTCTGGCAGGATCCGCTCTTCTTTTAGATTCTCATATACCCGTTTTTTTTTTGCCCGTCTTCTTGCTTCTCTAAGAGACAGTTAGAGAAGACAGAAGACGGCGCGGAAGCCAGAAGAGGACCCGCGCGGACATCGAGGGAGCAGCGCTGCACGTCGGGGCCACCGGAGGGTGAGTATATAAGTTTTTTGTTTTTTTTTAATGCTGGGCAAGCTGTATACTACTGGGGGCTGTGCTGTATACTACTGGGGGCAGGCTGTATACTACTGGGGGCAAGCTGTATACTACTGGGGCCAAGCTGTATACTACTGGGGGCAGGCTGTATACTACTGGGGCCAAGCTGTATACTACTGGGGGCAGGCTGTATACTACTGGGGCCAAGCTATATACTACTGGGGGCAAGCTGTATACTACTGGGGCCAAGCTGTATACTACTGGGGGCAGGCTGTATACTACTGGGGCCAAGCTGTATACTACTGGGGGCAGGCTGTATACTACTGGGGGCAGGCTGTATACTACTGGGGGCAAGCTGTATACTACTGGGGCCAAGCTGTATACTACTGGGGGCAGGCTGTATACTACTGGGGGCAGGCTGTATACTACTGGGGCCAAGCTGTATACTACTGGGGGCAGGCTGTATACTACTGGGGGCAGGCTGTATACTACTGGGGGCAAGCTGTATACTACTGGGGCCAAGCTGTATACTACTGGGGGCAGGCTGTATACTACTGGGGGCAGTACTGTATACTACTGGGGGCAGTGCTGTATACTACTGGGGCCAAGCTGTATACTACTGGGGGCAGGCTGTATACTACTGGGGGCAGGCTGTATACTACTGGGGGCAGGCTGGCTACATACTGGGGGGGTCTGTGACCAATGCATTTCCCACCCTCGGCTTATACTCGAATCAATAGGTTTTCCCAGTTTTTGATGGTAAAATTAGGGGTCTCGGCTTATACTCGGGTCGGCTTATACTAGAGTATATACGGTAAGTAAGTGTCCCTGGTTTATCATGCTGGATTTTTTCCTTTATAATACACCTCAACTGAAGTGAATGAGGTTGTGTCCTAGTTCTTTCAAAAGTAGATGTCCAGGGAAATTCATAAATGGAGGATCCTGAGGATGGTGAAGGTCCTGGAAGTCGGAAACCCACTGATTTGAGGAGCAATGGCATACAATAACTAAGTCTGATTGGGTTGATAGTAGTCAGCATGCACACAGCCAATTTCTATTCACTTCCTGCGGGATAGAGCTGCAATACCAAACACAACCTATAAGACAGAGGTGGCGCTATTTTTTTAAAGAAAACTTTTTGAAGGTGGAAATATCTAGAACATTAGAGGCAGGAAACATGCCCTATACTAGTGTAGTGCCAAGGGAGAGTCAGTGCAAATAATGAAAGGGTGTAACTATAGGGGGCGCTCAATAGAAGAAGCCAGTGTTATACATTACAAGGTATCCATTATACAAATCTACAAGGTTTGCAGTGAGACCTCTCTCGCTTCCTGGCATTTGGGATGCCCTATCAGCATTGGCATAGTATAGAAGCTGGCACGGGTAGGAGCTTATAAAATCATTTCAGCATGAGATAAGCGAGTCGTGTATTTTCGGCATTGGAATAATTGTATAATGCGGAGCCCGGGGCCGGGTGTCGGGTGTCATTACGGCTCATCGAGGCGCGGCCTTTACGCTGATTTTATGCGCCAAATGTCATATTTTATGCACATTTATATGATAAGCAGTGAGATAAAAGCAGAACGAAGATCCAGAATATTACATCATAGATGATGACATCACTCAGTGCTAATTGTGAATGGTGACCTCATTAGGCATGGGTAATGATTATCTAAGGGGTGAGTTCACCAGCATTGTGAGGGTTTGCCCTATGTTATCACCAATTCCAGCTCACATAATTGGGGCATGCGCCATGTCCTTGACCTGTGCACCCTGCAGGCTTCTGAATATATGACCCCTAACCCTAGATTATCCATATAGTTTGTACATACATGCCCTATGCTTTCCATTCCCTCTGTGCTCTAGCCTGCCCCCAGTGTTAGAGGCAAGTCACTTTTGAGTTCTTTTTGTACTAATCTTAAAGGAAATCTACCACCAGGAAGAAGGATTGTAAACCAAGCACACTGACACACTGGTGTGCGCCCCCTCTGGCAGGACCTGCTCTACTTGTAGCTTTGTATGCTTTTGTTTTTAAGAAAACGAGGTTTTAAAATTATGCAGGTGATCCTTCGGGGCTCCAAGCTCCATTGACATCTATAGAGTCTGGAGCCCCAAAGGCTCATTTGCATAATTTGTGAAACCTTTTTCTTGTAAAAATAAGGCCCTAAGAAGCTAAAAGAAAAGCAGAACCTACCAGAGGGGCCACTCACCAGTATGTCAGTGTGCTTGGTTTACAATTCTTTATCCTGGTGGTAGATTTTTCTTTAATCTGGGCCCCAAGGTGACATCTACATTAGGGTCCCAATCTACCATGCGCGGTGTATAAACCAGATGTTGTAGTAGAGGACCAGGGTGTCAGTGCACCAGCACCCCCATAGTAACCCTCTCCGGCTTATAAGGTGCAAGTTTTCTCATGTTGAGAATTAGTTTTTGCTATTTTTATTAAGCTTTTGTTAAACTGGAATTTCTTTTGGAATTCGTTCCAAATCAGAGTTAATGCCGGGACTTTCTGAATCAAGCTGGACAAAAGCCGGACAGGAAGAACAAAGCTTAGGTGTAGCCTGGGTGTTCTCTCTATAGGACAGTGGTGGCAAACCTATGGCACGGGTGCCAGAGGTGGCACTCAGGGCCCCCTCTATGTGCACCTGCGCCATCACCCCAGGGCAGGGTTTGCCAGACAGGTCTCAAGACCTCTTGCAGTCCCAGGCAGCCCAGGACCCTAGAAGGAAGCTACAATGATAATCCAAACTTCTTCTCCTTCTTTCTACTGTATTGGTGTCCTCAGGTGCCTATACAATTTAAACAAGTGACAGAGCAGGGAGTAATAAGTTACTGCTTAAATTGTCGCATCGGCACTTTGCAAAAAATATGTGGGTTTTGGTTGTAGTTTGGGCACTCGGTGTCTAGAAGGTTTGCCATGACTGCTATAGGATGATGGGATTATCCCGTCACTTTAGCATCACATGTCCACCAGCGATCTGAACATGACTCTTCTCCTGCAAACGTTGACTCTGATCTGAGAATGATGGACAGATCTTATGCTTAGTGCGGTACTGACCCATCACACATCCTGCTGTGACTATGCACTGATTTCAAGAGAGCAACAGTCCACCAGGAACAAAGTGCAACATTACAAACAAGAAAGAAATCATCGGACATCTGAGGCTTGTACATGGGGTTAGGGAGAGGAATAATTGGACACTTTTGCTGCCAACTACTAGACACTATCATCAGATCAAGGATTGTAAACCAAACATACAGACACACTGGTGTGCGCCCCCTCTGGCAGGATCGGCTGTTCTTTAAGCTTACAAATTATGCAAATGAGCCTGAGGGGCTTCAGGCTCCATTAACTTCTATGGAGGCTGGAGCCCCTCAGACTCCTTTTTCTGAAAAACCAGGGCATAAGAAGATAAATGAAGAGCAGATCCTGCCAGAGGGGGTGCACACCAGTATGTCTGTATGTTTGGTTTACAATCCTTGATCTGGTGATAGATGTCCTTTAAGACACCAAATTTTTGGACACCAGGGAGAGGGCTACACAATCTGATAGAAGCCAATGTCTTTGCACCGTATACTAGCTCATGGATAGATAGTAGGAACAAGGAACCACCAGCACACCAGAGTAGGAAAGATACTAAATATTTGATAGGGGATAGACGTTTCTTTACAGGAGAAAAAAGAAAAAAAAACAGTAAACATTCGGGAACACCAGGGACAAATGGCAACTAACCACTGGACACTATAGCACCAAACACTAGACAGCACATAAAGGACCCAACAAATGCAGTACCATACACTAAATATCATAACTGGACACCTTGAAAAGGATAAGAAGGGCAGAGAGGACCTCTCGAAATATCAACCAACTCCCACCCCTCCCATCCTTTATCGATTGTTTTTGGTGACATTTTTATCTTGCGCTTCCACAAAATCACTGCAATAAGTTTCAGCTCTTTAGAAAGCCATGGACTGTCTGCTCCAAATTAGAGCCGCCCATTTGACAGTAGATTGTCTAATTAGCATATTCAATGCCAAAACTAATAGCACTGATTGCTTGGGAATGGCGCAGGTTTCAAGATCTCTAGAGTCAGTGGGGTAACAACTTTTAAAGGAGTGGAGTTGGTGAATGTGGTAAAAGGTCTTGTTTAAAGGGTTTTTGCCACAAAGAAAAGGTAGGCCCTATCCAGTTTCTGATCAGTTGGGGTGTCATTGCTGAGACCCCCACAGATCACGAAAATTAGTGGTCCGATGGGATTCCACGTACCTCCGTCAGACCCCTTGCCACTCCATCAGACTAATGGAGCAGACGGACGCGCATGACCATTTTGTTCCATAAATCTCCATGGAGCTGACGGAAATTGCCGAGCGCTGCGCTCACCGATCTCCGTCAGCTTCAGAGAGATTAATGGAGCAGAACGGTCATGCGCGTCCGTCTGCTCCATTAGTCATCATCATCACACTTAGTCGTTATCACGGAGACCCCCACTGATCAACAAGTTAGGCCCTATCCTGAGCCTAATGTTTGTTCGTGGGATAACCCCATTAAGGACTGGATATTGAGGATTAAAATTAAAGGGGTTTTCCAGGATTATGGTTAACCACGCTCTAGCTCTTGGATTCTGCGCCTCTCAGGTATTTCCAGGTTTTGGACATATGCGGCTGACAGAATATTCGGGAGTCAGGGGACCTGCTTCAACCAATGAGTGACCTCCTCAGACCATGGGACAACATAGGAAGTGAAGTAACCTCCTGTGGTCCAAAGAGGCTACTCACTGGTCCCATGATCTCCTAGTGCTGACCAGGGGATGGACCTGAAAAAGAACCGGAGTGAGGTGGGAATCGGGCACCACCCCATCCATTATTCTGGAAACCCCCTTTAAGGTGTCAATATTCCAAAAATCTGAACATAAAAGAAACCTTTAGTACCAAAGTGCCAGACACTAGGACTGGACTAGGACTGAGCTAAATACTAGATACCAAGGACTGGCATAAAAAAAAAATTATCTGGATACAAAACTTAGCAAAATAGTCATAACCCGATTGAATGTTTTGCCCATCTTCTTGTACTTTAGATCATTCCTGGGCATTGGGGCTCTTTAAGAAGAAACGATTTGGCCCCATGACAAGCGATTAGACGGCCGGCTATCAGAGCTTGCCTTATAAAACGCTGTAGATTAATATTTTTCGTGTTGACATTTTTTATGTCTAGTGCCCGTTAAGAACCTGGCAGCGGGGAGGGAGTTTTATGAACAGCAAATTCATACAGAAATTTTGGCACACGAGATATTATAAAAAAAAAAAAATTCCTTAACACAGCAGCACCTTTATTCAGATAGCTCAACAGAAGTCCTATGTGAGAGCGGTTACCGCAGTCCGGCCCCGCTTCCAAAACAAGGGGGGGCACGTAGATATACGAGGGCATACAGGAACACTGACGTCCTCCAGGGTTACTATATGCAATCCTTATTATCTATAAGACTTCACATATGATGGCTACATCCGGACTGATCCCTATGGGAGTCCCAGCTGCTTTATATGGAATCATATGTAAAATCCTCTCCTTGCTAGTTATGTTTGCAGCCGGACATGAAATATGCCCCTATATAGTGACAACCACTGCACTGGTAATCAATGGACCTTATTTATACCTTACAAAATCATAGAACAACTTCAAGCCGCTCACATTGAACACTACTAAATCTGCTGTTTGAAGGGTCACAGTGTCCTGGTGAGCATCATGTCACTATTTATTGTTTACCAGGAAAAGCTCCATACTCCTAGTAGTGGCCGTGTATGGTATTACACTTCAGCCTCATCAGATTCATGAAGGGAACTGAACCGTAATACTAAGATCAACTGAATGGTGGGTAGAGAGTGCAAAATTTTGAAGCCTGCTGACCTTATATTGATGGTTGGTCCTAAAAACAAGATAGATTGATAAATAAATTGGATAGATTTGATAGATATTATAAAGCTAGATTGACAAAAGATACAAACATGAATAGATAATAGAGAAAAAATAAATAGATAACAGATGAATAAATTGATGGATAGATAATAGAAACATAGAATGAAGACTGATAGATAATAGAAAAAAGATAGACGGAGAAAACAAATACATAAATAGTTAGATATGAAGACAGATAATAAAGAAAAGAGAGATGAATAGATAGATAGACATGTAATGTCCCGCTGGACGGGTCATCACAAAATTTAGCTCCATTTAGCTTCCTGGTCAGTTGTAGAGAGTTTGGCCAGCCCTTGCATGCTACCTTTACACTTCCTTCCCCTTTAAGGCTGGAGTTACCTTGTTTTCATAGGTAATAGTTGCTTCAGCTATGCTTTGCTGCCATCTACTACTCATCTGCACCTGCAGTATATCATGCCCAGTAGTGAAGGGTTAAAAGGTGATATTTTTGTTGAAACACTTGTTACATTTCCTGGTTGGGATTGGTTTGTAGCTCAGCATGCTTTGGAATGAAGTCTGTAAGAATCTATAAATAGGAGCTCATTCCAAGCTTCTGGGTCTTTCTGGGTCGGAGATTGTTGCCCAAGCAGCAGATCCAACCTGGCTCCTGATTCCAGCCTGACCGCTTGTTCCAGGCTGAGGTACTACTAAATTCCTACTCCACAACGGAATCATCACCACAGCCAACCAATCCACTTCCTTGTGTGCGCCTGCGGGAAGGACTATTATCAGCTTGTTACCTGTTGCTATGTGTACTGAGTATTCCATTAAAGAAACTGTTAGTTTTGCAAAGATTCCCATTGTCAAGTGAGATCCCTGGCTTGATGAAGGTGTTTGACACCGAAACATAGCCACTTGTTCAATAAAGATGACCTTTCTTTGAATTTGGAACCTTGGAGTACTGCCCACTTTCTACTTTTTTGTCAAAAGAGGACCAAGCCAGGACCTATAGGGGCGCTGCAACCCTCCTTTGGAGGAGTTTCTATACCGTGCTGACTTGAATTTTACTAATAGATAGATAGATAGATAGATAGATAGGAGATAGATAGATAGATAGGAGATAGATAGATAGATAGATAGATATGAGATAGATAGATATGAGATAGATAGATAGGAGATAGATAGATAGGAGATAGATAGATAGATAGATATGAGATAGATAGATAGGAGATAGATAGATAGATAGATAGATATGAGATAGATAGATAGATAGATAAATAGATATGAGATAGATAGATAGATAGATAGATAGATAGATAGGAGATAGATAGATAGATAGATAGATATGAGATAGATAGATAGATATGAGATAGATAGATAGATAGATAGATAGATAGATATGAGATAGATAGATAGATAGATAGATAGATATGAGATAGATAAATAGATAGACTGTATACTATAATGAAAACTCAATGAAATCGATAGCTATGGAATAGATAGGAGATAGACAAAGAGATGAATTGATGGATGGATGGATGGATGGACAGATAGATAGATAATATACTTCCAAAAAACTGGAAGCACTCCCAAAGATAGATGATAGATAAAAGACAGACACCTGACAAATGACTAGATAGATAGATATGAGATAGATAGATAGATAGATAGATATGAGATAGATAGATAGATATGAGATAGATAGATAGATATGAGATAGATAGATATGAGATGGATAGATAGATAGATATTGGATAGATAGATAGATAGATAGATAGATAGATAGATAGATAGATAGATAGATAGATAGACAGATATGAGATAGATAGATAGATAGATAGATATGAGATAGATAGATAGATAGATAGATAGATAGATAGATAGATAGATAGATAGATATGAGATAGATAGATAGATATGAGATGGATAGATAGATATGAGATGGATAGATAGATATGAGATGGATAGATAGATATGAGATGGATAGATAGATAGATAGATAGATAGATAGATAGATAGATAGACAGATATCAGATAGATAGATAGATATGAGATAGATAGATATGAGATGGATAAATAGATATGAGATGGAAAGATAGATAGATAGATAGATAGATAGATAGATAGATAGATAGATAGATAGATAGATAGATAGATAGATAGATGTTCATGTAATAATGTTGTCATTCATGGTCATACTAGGTGAGGACACAATGAGACCCTCTTAGTGAGAGTGACTGGGTATATAAGGCTTGTACTGTTGCACATTTTGGGATAGAAATCCTCCAGTATTTGGCGGGTCTGGTCCTGAGGCATGAACAGTAGACAGTCTCCCGCAGAGACCAATGTGCCCTGTGTTCCTTTCTCTTCAGACGTTCGCCCCCATGCTCAACAGGAAAAGGAAAACACATTTTAACAATTAACATACCACACACGAGCGGCCACCAATAATATTAAATCCCAGGGATCCGGATTCTCGGTGGAGAACGAGAGTGAGCGCGGTCGTCTCTTCTCCCTACAATGCACAGGTAAGAAAATTCATGGTGACTACATGCGGTACAGAGCGCCAGTGTATGTGCCCTCAGGCCCTGCTAAGCGCTGAGTACATACAACTTTACCAAAAGCAAATCATAAATCCAAACATTTCACTCAGAGCCAAGACTAAAAACTTCTCACAGGGAAGGAGACGTGTAAGCTCCTAATCTTGGCTCAACCTTTGGCCCAGGTACAGAGAGAGGGCGGCCATTTTGTATCATTGACTATAACAGGTACATTATAAGGTTCAGTTGGGGGTTAGGGGTGACTTTGAGTCATGAAAAACTTTGTAATATTTTAGTGTGTGTCTCTGTATGTCTAAATAAATTAACAGATGTCAATAGGCTTCTAATGAAAGAAATTGTGATCCATTGAATCAAGTGTTCTCTTTATTCATCAGAAATACAGGCAACATTTGGACACTTGGTCTTTGACAAGCACCGAGTGTGGAAACGTTGCTTGTATTTCTGATGAATAAAGAGAACACTTGATTCAATGGATCACATCGGAGCGCTGCTGCCTCTTCTTCGACCCATGCAACTAGGATCTTTCTGCAGCAGGAGCCCACCATTATGTAAGCAGGCCCGGACTGGACAGATTTGGATGCTGTCTCACACATTGGGGCACATTTACTTACCCGTCTGCTGGAGTTCACCTAAAGTGCATTGTCCGGCGATAATACACTGTGCCGCGACTAAAATCATGTGCCCGATATCGTGCATGTGTCGCTTCCCCGCTCAGGAGTGACAGAGTTCACCATCTTTTTAGTGATGCATCTAAGTGCTTGGGCTTTCGACACAATTTGAAAGTTAAATCCTGCACTCAGTCGGAATCAGTCGGATCGTCCAACAGCACGCCCCTCAATTTGTGCGCCTCAAAAGGATCACGTGCGACACAATCCCAGCGCAGACACCTGTTATATACTTGTCCAAGACGTGCAATCCCCGAAAAAGGCGAACAGGCCGACAAAAGTGGGCAGCACGACCCTTAGTAAATGAGCCCCATTGTTTTTTCTCTACAACTATGGAGTGCACTGCTCATATAATGCTACCATCCTGTACTCATATAATACTATTGTAAAGTGTTCATAAACCACCAGTAACATTGTGCAGTGTTGATATATATAACTCCACTGCACCGTGCTCATTTAATAGTATCACACAGTGCTCATATAATACTACTGCACAGTGCTCATATAATACAACTATACAGTGCACATTTAATACAATACAGTAACATATATGATACCACTGCACAGTGCTCATATAATACCACTGCATAGTGATCATATAATACTACTGCACAGTGCTCATAATACAACCATAAAGTGCTCATATAATGCAATACAGTAGCATACATAATACTGTACGGTGCTCACACACTACCACTGCACTGTGCTCATATTATACTACTGCACAGTGCTCATAATACAACCATACAGTGCTCATATAATAGTACAAAACAGTAGCATATATAATACCACTGCACAGTGCTCAAAGTTTAAATAAAACCAGCATACTATGACATAATATTAGCTTATACACTATTATATTACCGGTAGCATATACACTATATGATTTACAACTAACACTATCGATATTAAACCTTTTAGTGATCACAAAGTCTGAGTCCCAAGCCATTGAGGTGCAGCTTGCCAATGCTCCCCTACATGGATACATGAAAGGGCTCCTGACCTAACACCGCTGGATGTTTGCTGCAGTTGCATCCAGGGCCTCATCTTTCTACCTGTGACTTTTCTCTAGATTCTGTGATTTTAGAAGGAATCTGCACTGGCGCAATCTTAACGACTTGGAACATCTTCAAAATTATTTTAAACATGGAGATCTGGCCACCTGAGCCAATGGGAGCAGCTGCCCACTTCATACACCCATCGGCCTAACGACTCTCCGACTCACGCAAGGCAAATTCTGACACCTCTATAAACGCCCACGTCCTTTTACCGTAAACCACAGACTGCTGGCACAGATCCATTATCCATTAGTGAGACTTACACAGGCTCTTTAAAAATAATTCTCTAAATTTCTTTTATGTTCAATGCAATTTTATTTTTATTTATTTTTGTTTTATGATTTTTTTTTTAGCAGCAGGAAGATTCTACATGGGCCTGCTTCTTTTACTCAGACCCCATAATCTTTGTTTTGCCCCTTTTAAGACAAAGTTGGGAAATCCTGTCAATCATATGTCCTCAGAGGAATAACCTAAAGCTCTGGGGCCCAGCTGAAAAAGCTGTGATGGGGCCACCAACTATTCAGAGTAATTTGTAGTATTGTTCAAAATTGTAGTAATATGGGGGCAGAAAGACATTTTGCCCCCCTTAGGCTATAGAATGTAGGAGAAACTATAATCTCTGGAAAGCCTATGGCTATCCCCCAAATTATCCACTTTATCCCATGTTTGCCAACTTTTGGACATATAGGGTTGACCCCATATTAGATGTTACATGAATCCTTATATGATGTATATACCAGTTACAGCTCTTTTTTTGGACTTGCCCCCCAAATAAAGTGCTCATATGAGTGGATACCAGGACTCCAGTGGTCTCATTTCCCCTTTTTCCCAAACATTCTTGTAGACTTGGCATTTATGCCTAATGCTTATATACTGTAGGTACATTTTACGGGCCTATCGACCTATATATTAAGAGATTTTCACACCAAAAGTATTGTCTTTGGTCTGGTTTCATTTGATCCTAACACACAATAGGCCTCAGTGACCATAACAAACCTAATTTCTAGCCTAGTGGCCCATAGCAACCAATCACAGCACGGATTTCATTCTGTCAGTGTGGTTTAACAAATGAAAGCTGAGCTCTGATTGGTCCCTATGAGCAACAAGACAGGTCTCTCCATTAGACTGATTTCACACACAAAATGTAGATGAAAAATTACATGTTTTTCTCATGGACAAATTAAAGTCTATAAAGAAGTAAAAAAAAAAAATATACATTAAGATGTCAGAAAGTCATTGTGTGAAGGAGCCCTTATGTTCTGTATCCATAACCTACTGCTGGGTGTATATACATGACAAGAGGCTCATGATCTATCACTCATAAGGGTGTGTTCACATGTACAGTTTTTCAGCTGCAGTTTTCAATGTCCAAACCAGGAGTGGAGTGAAAAAAGAGGAGGAGGAACGCCTCTCAATGATATTCTCTCACCCATTGTGATCCACACCTGCTTTTGACTTTGAAAACTGCATCTGAAAAAATGAACATGTGAACACACCCTGAAAGATACTAGGGAAGACGTATATTTTTTGTATTTTTTTCTCTTTCCTTTTTGCGTCTTTTTGAATTTGCAAATTGTAAACGTGTTCTCCGAAGCTTGTGGAGCTTGGCAACTAATTCATGGTACTAATTTTGGTACATAATGGGGCACATTTACTTACCCGGTCCCTGCGCGATCCACGATCCGAAATGTCCGACGAGAATGAAGTCTGCTGCGGGTCACTACAAGCGTGCGCCCGATATCCTGCATATGTAGCTTCCTTGATCAGGTTCACCATCTTCTTCCCGGTGTATGTAAGTGTTTGGCTTGCGACGGTTGTCCGACGGCCCTCCCCCCAATTTCTGACGCATAAAAGCCGGTGCCAAAATCCGAACGCGTGCGCCAGAAACCTCTTTTAAATCCCTGTCCCAGCGGCGCAAAACAGAATTCGTCAGGATGTCTGACGAAAGTGTGGTCCTCGGGTTAAATGAGCCCCAATGTATCACTGATTTGCACCTAAAAGTTACAAATACACTCCAGCCCCCACCAGGCGTAGGCAGCTGTTTTGTATATAGGCTGTGCCAAAAATTCTGCAAAAAAAAAAAAAAAATCACTATTTATCCAAAAGAAAATCAGCCCAAACATAAATCAAAGGGCAGTAAAAATAAAAAAATAAAAAAAACATTAATTGCAACTTTGTCTGTCACCATTACTATCAGGAACAACCCCATACTGTGTGTATTTGTCAGCAGCACATCACTCTGTTTACACACCCAACATGCTGCAGCCAAATCAGACGCAGCCAACCCGCAGTGATTTATTGATATATTGCAAATCCCATCCACACGCTGCGTAACAAAAACCTGCAGGATGAATTTAAGTGTGGACAGCAAATTTTGCAAGACATTAGAAATGAAGACTGTACTAAAAATTTATAGATAATTGTATCAATACGGCATTTTGGGGAAAAAAATCAAGTTTATTTCTGACACCTTTGAAATTCTGGGAGTGGTGCAAGGGTTAAGTACAAAAATATCCATCAGCTCATGTGCTATAAAAGCGAGGAATGGGTAAACATAGTCTGTGTCCACAGCAGGCTAACAGTGCTATGCTCGCAGCTGTCAGCCAAAAACCTATCAGTCAGACAAGACTAAATCTGGCTTCCTCACAAACACTCCCCGCAGCAGCAGCTTGACGTTTGTCAATTGTAACAAAACACTGTAGGACTGCGAATACAAAATATGGGGGTATGTAATGATGATCATGTCAATGTAAACGACACAGCTGGCAGAAAAGATGGCGTGAAAAAAATCGTACACGCAATATGGCCGCCCACGCGAGCGAACGGGAGGAGCGCTGACTGTGCACTTTCTAAGCCAAAGTGACGGGGAACTCGCAGCTGTTTCGAGGCATCCATGTTTAGCCCAGATAATGCTACGACTTGGCACTGATCTTTGTGGTAATCGCCTGATCAACAACACACTCTAGTGAATTATCTCCTGTAGTGGTTGCGATTCACAGAAATTATCCGTGTGTCTGGCGTTGGCACAGCTTCTATGCCAGTCGTGGGGCGCCATCCAACACGTATAGTCACTGTGTCACAGCTGTGAAACTGGAGTGCGCTGGTCTAAGCAAATTCTTTCAAAAAAACAGAGATGACAACACTTCATGTCCCTATACACTGGCCATTCAGTGTTATCATAGGGGCTTTGGTCTTTCTGGAAATTGATAAGAATCCGTTATTTGTCGTTGGTTGTTGTGAAATCCAGAGTGAGCTGCCAAAGTATCGGATGTGTTGTCATAGGCCGGCGGCACAAGTGGCGTTTTGAACCCGTTTTTGGGCTGTTTTTAAGCAGTCCGTTAAAAAAACGCATCCGTTTTTTGACCTCTTTTAAATAAGGTAATTGGTAAAACTGTTTAAAAACAGATGCGTTTATTAACGGACTGCTTAAAAGCGGCCCAAAAATATGTTCAAAATGCCACGTGTGCCCCCGGCCTAAGTCAGGATTGTGAGAATTGATTTATATTCCTGAAGTGCAGCTTCTCCAAGTTTATCGAAGAGGTGTCCTCACACTGCTGTGCTCTTATTTCTCTGCATTGAGCTACTCAATGTAAGATGTAAATTGCTTCTTATAATTCATTAATTAATTCCTTTATTTATATAGCGCACACAGATTACGAAGCGCTGCACAGAACTTGCCAAATCAGTCCCTGTCCCCATGGGGCTCACAATCTAATCAACCTACCAGTATGTTTTGGAGTGCATACTGCATATATACATCATAGTATACATTATATACATATTATGCTGGACATGTGCAGTACAATATAGATATAATGGTGCACATCCTCCATTCTTTATTGTGTCAGGTCTGATGACGGGGCCCCCTGACACTGCAGGCCCCATAGCGGCTGCTATGGCTGCTACCACTGTAGTTACGCCCCTGGCCCCTATTACTGTGTTATCCTTCACCATGCTTTACCCTGCATCTACACCTAAAGTTCAGCAAGTGTTTAGAAACAAAATAAACTTCAATATTTCCCATTAATTCACAATTTTGGACACTTTATACGCAGGACCCTCATTACATGTCACACTAAGAAAACGTATACTTGTATATGCTGCGAGCCTTTCATATCCCTGTCTCTAGGAGATTTATAACCAAGTAAAACAGGCCTGAAGTATGGAGGCCGGAGTGAGGAAGGAGACTTTTTTTTTTTCCCGTTTTTTGGAATGTGTGCAGAACCTGCATGATTTCATACTACAGAAACAATCACGGTGACAAATTAGGTATTCACTGACAGCTGGGGATTTGCTGGAGCAAAGATCTGAGAGGGGAAATTCTGCTGAGCGTGGGCCCAGGTACCTGGAAAAACACAGCGCGGGAGTGGGTTTCATGGAGGAAGCACGTCCATCCCGCAAACAAGTTCTGTGGCTGCGCCTTATAAATAGAAATGTTCTACATAATTACAGGCTGTGGGTTGTCTGGATTTTTATGCTAAAAGGGGCATTAAAGGGACTGTCTGGTTGACATATTATAGAATTAAAGGAGTATTCCAGTTCTAATCACTTATCCTTTATTTACAGGACAGGCAATAAGTTATAGCTGAATGGTGGGGGTCCTCCGCTGATCATGTGATCTCTTAAATCTATGGAGTGGCTGGTTTCATTGATTATCTATCTATGGCAATGATTATAACCCTAGATGTTATCTTTAGAAGTAGCCGATCATTGGTTTTGGGGTTCCAAGGACTAGTGGGGTCCTAGTGGTGGACACCCACCAATCTGCAAGTTATCCAATATGAGATAAAGTAAATCGAGCATGATGAACAAGACATCCTGACAATATTAATCTACTTTCTTTTAAAATCAACTTTTTAAATTATGCTAATGTATCAGAAGGACTCTGTCAGGCATTACCAGAGCCCCTCCGTGTTGTAGCTTCAAAGGCTGTTGCAATGAGCAGGGAAAATTCAGATGGTGAACCAGATCACTGGCCATGGAAAGGATAGTCTTCCATCTGTATTCTTTTTAGATACAAATCATATTAAAAGGCGAGGGTCAGCACTTTAAATCCTTAAGATGTCGGTTTTCAGCTTTATAAACTGGATAAGAGCGAAAAAGCAGTACAGAGAATCTGACGCGTTTTTTAACCTTCTTTGTCCTTAGTCATAAAATGTGCAGGAGCACGTATCACCCTCCTCCCTGCTCTCTCAGCACTTCCCCCTCCCTCTGCCTACTGTAATCACACAGCAGAGGAGAATGTTTCAGCACATTGGGAAAGGGAAGTGCTCCTGCACAGTGTAACGGTCTGTGATGCTACAACATGGAGTGGCCCTTCTGGCTCATTAGCAAAATTAAAGGTTGATTATAGAAGGAAGGAGGCCATGGATAACAAATACAAGAAGATTGTATTGCTGATTTGGGTAAGATAGACTGAAAATCCAATTTGCCAAACATCTGGGGGGATGTCTATAATATAGCTGAATGCATGATACCAGGAAAATAGTATAAATAATACCCACATTTTTTAGAAATTGCTCAAAATTATAGACACTCTCCAACTCTTATGGCTGGTACATGAATCAAGGACTATTGTGCCACTATATACGCCCGGTACATGTAGGGGGCACATATAGGGGATCCGGCTTCTGCTCCCAGCTGGACGCAATGTCAGATGGAAATGGCCGCCTCTGCCCACCTTAGAATAACTGCTAAAATAAGATGTGTTGGGTTTGGCACGAGAACCTCACACCGTGCAGAATAAAGACGAATTTCATCTCCCTGGGAAGTCACATTTCTATTTTTTTTCTTTCCCTATGAACAATGCGGCAGTGTATATAGTGAATAATGGCCCTGTGCAACGCCATATACTGACGCCTTATACGAAAATTATATTGACAGACGCAAGAGGAACGCCGTCAACCTGTGGCTTCATCAATAGGAGAACACATTTCCTGCTAAACTATAACTTGGTCTTCATATAAAATCACTTCACTGCATCAGCCAAAAAAACAAAGCTGAAAAAACATCTAAAAAAAAATAATAATAATAATAAGAGGTCAAATCATCTATTTATTTATCCATTGATCCATCCATCTCTCTCTCTAATACATGTATATCCTTTCTATCTTGGAGTGTTGCTTATTTTTCTTTGGATATTTTGGAGGGACCTTATCTGCCCGGTCTCGGATTGCTGTGCACCCACCCATATATGGGTTTGTACATTGTACTGCTTGGAATTTTTTGCATGCATCTTCTTTCTATCCATCTTCTACTTATCTCTTAGGCCCCTTGTACACTAGCGTTTTTCACGCGCAAGTTCTGCGCGTGCTTTTGACGCACGGAACTTGCATTGCACTCTGTCCCATTGTTTCCAATGGGCTTGTCCTTACATGCGTTTGTTTTGACCCGCACCAAAATCGCAGCATGCTCTACTTTTGCGTTTCACGCGTGTTTTTCACTCCCCATTCAAGTCTATGGAGACGTATCAAAAATGCATTGCACTCGCGAGCATTGCAAGTGCAATGCGAGTGCAATGTGTTTTGAACGGATGGGTTGCTAGGTGATGTGAAACAAAGTCATGAAGTACCAATTTAAGAAGGATGTGATTTAAAAAACGCGCGTGAAAAATGCACCAAAAACGCAAGAAAAAACACGAAAACACGCGCATGAAAAAACCAAAAACGCTAATGACTCCAAGGAAAAAAGGACCAAAAACGCAGCCAAAAACGTCATTTTTTCACGCATTGCACCCTGACGTGAACTGCAACGTGAGTGTGGAAGGGGCATTACACTCTTCTTTCTATTTAACAACCATCTTTCTACCTACATAGATATCTATTTAACTTGCCACCAAATATCCAGCAGCGTAAGACTAAATTGTTTACAGGTGGGTGCACATAAGGGGTCCTCTAAAGCAGTACTCCAAAAGTGATGATATAAGTGGAAAAAGTGGTTCTTTTCTTCCGCCTGTTATGGAAATCACTTACATGATTGCTTTTGTAGTCATGTTCTTTTCTTCTATCATCTATCTATCCATTTATTTGTCTCATATCGATCTATTTATCTCCTATGCATTGATCTAGCACGCTCACTCACCTGTATCATATCGATTCATTTATCCATCTAAATGTATATCTTCTATTTACATCTATCTTTCATTTATCTACCCTATATCCATCCATCTCCTATCTATCTATCTATGTTATATCTATCTATCTCATATCTATCTATCTATCTCCTTCCTATCTATCTATCTCCTATCTATCTATCTATATATCTATCCATCTATCCCATATCTATCTATCTATCTATCTATCTATCTATCTATCTATCTATCTATCTATCTTATATCTATCTCATATCTATCCCATATCTATCTATCTATCTCATATCTATCTATCTATCTATCTATCTATCTCTTTCCTATCTATCTATCTCCTATCTATCTATCTATCTATCTATCCATCTATCCCATATCTATCTATCTATCTCATATCTATCTATCTCATTCTATCTATCCCATATCTATCTATCTATCTATCTATCTCATATCTATCTATCTCATATCTATCTATCTATCTATCTATCTAATATCTACCTATATCATATCTATCACATATCACGTATCTATAAATCTAAGTATTCATCCACCCCATATCCATTTATCTGTCTATCGCTTCTACCTTTTATATATCCTTCCATCTTCTGTATATTTCCCTCTCTACCTTTCCTTTCCTATCAAACCACCTATCATCAGCTCATATCATGTTCATTTGCCCTCCAGAGCTGTGGTTGGGATCACATCAATGTCTATAAAGGGTCACCTTCTGATTAGTAGCGTTAATGTATTGATGTTTCTGTGATCAGTGAAATAGCTGAAATCCGCTCACAAGTAATGTATAACATATCGCTTCTATCTATTACATAAAGATAATAGTCCTATGACACCTAGCGCTGCTCAGCAATGACTCACAAATCCATAATCCACTGACACATGGGACACGAAGCCAATGAGACATTGACATCTGGGGTCGATATACAATTATACAAGTGGTTTACACTAATAATGAAATCCTGACATTAACTGTGGACCTTTCACCTCTCCCGACATGTCTGTTATAGGAAATTCTTGTATTTCCCATGAAATGACAATACTGGAGCTTCTTTTCTTATAACTCTGTGTTGTAGTGTTCCTCTGTTATTCCTCTAGGAAATGTATTAATATGCATTTTTCTGCTGACACTGTAGGAATATTTCTTTAACTGGTAACGCCCAGTTGTCAATGTATTCATTAATTTCTAGGTGGCATCAGAGAGGATCATAAGAACATAACTTATGGAGATGAGGAATTCAATTATCTTCTAAAATAGACATATCAGTAAAGAAGACAGGCCCTACTTAAAGGGGTGGTCCTTAAAGATCCACAGCTATCTTTAAAAGTAACCCTTGAGACTGCGTTCTGCACCTCCCATCCCCATTATCAATTCAGACTTCAAAGGTTTCCATTAGCGAGTCATTGAACATTGAAACTTTTAGGTACATGGCAACCCTAATAGTTGATACTTTTTACAATTGGCACACAGTTATAGTTATAATATCCAACTGGGCATATAAGCAATGGTGCCAAGCCAACGGTATACAAACACTTGGAAAGTTGGCCTCGTAAAGCTACATTAGTCTATAGGAGTCCTACAACTATACAAGCTGACATTGGCAGGGTGACACATGACATCACAACAATAACACAATCCCGCACTAATACAATGACTCTCCAACCACAAATCTTGACCCATTCACCCTGGAGCCCTACAGCTAGAATTCTAGAACAATGAACATTGATAATTGGGCATCAAGAAACTTTCATTTTTTGACACTAAAACATTGATAAATTTGCCCCATTTCCTTGAACATAGATCTGCTGACCAATGGAGCTATGAAATAATAGTACATACAGAGGCAGGGACCCAGAACAATGATAATCCGATAGTTCTCATCTTAGAACAAAGACATGCAGATAATCGGGTTTCTTTTACAGTTTTCTATGTGCTGGTGCTTTGGATTACAAGATCAATGGTAAATTGAGAGATCCGACTACTGAACATTGAGATACAGATATAGAGGATCCTAGAACAATCCCATGATGGTATTGAGTGTCCTAGAACAATCCCATGATGGTATTGAGTGTCATAGAACAATCCAGTGCTGGTATTGAGTGTCCTAGAACAATCCCGTGTTGGTATTGAGTGTCCTAGAACAATCCCGTGTTGGTATTGAGTGTCCTAGAACAATCCCATGTTGGTATTGAGTGTTCTAGAACAATCCCATGCTGGTATTGAGTGTCCTAGAACAATCTCATGCTGGTATTGAGTGTCCTAGAACAATCTCATGTTGGTATTGAGTGTCCTAGAACAATCTCATGCTGGTATTGAGTGTCCTAGAACAATCCCATGCTGGTATTGAGTGTCCTAGAACAATCTCATGCTGGTATTGAGTGTCCTAGAACAATCTCATGTTGGTATTGAGTGTCCTAGAACAATCTCATGCTGGTATTGAGTGTCCTAGAACAATCTCATGTTGGTATTGAGTGTCCTAGAACAATCCTGTGTTGGTATTGAGTGTCCTAGAACAATCTCATGTTGGTATTGAGTGTCCTAGAACAATCCTGTGTTGGTATTGAGTGTCCTAGAACAATCTCATGTTGGTATTGAGTGTCCTAGAACAATCCTGTGTTGGTATTGAGTGTCCTAGAACAATCTCATGTTGGTATTGAGTGTCCTAGAACAATCCCGTGTTGGTATTGAGTGTCCTAGAACAATCCCGTGTTGGTATTGAGTGTCCTAGAACAATCCCATGTTGGTATTGAGTGTCCTAGCACAATCCCATGTTGGTATTGAGTGTCCTAGCACAATCCCGTGTTGGTATTGAGTGTCCTAGAACAATCCCATGCTGGTATTGAGTGTCCTAGAAAAATGCTAAGAAGAGCGACCTAGAATTAGGATCTGCTGATAGAACAAGGACAAACTGACCATGTGCTCCTTCAAGATTTGCCGACCGTTTGGGGGTCTTAGAGTAATTTAAGAATGAAAGCTGGGCGGCACGGTGGCGGAGTGAGTAGCACTTCTGCCTTGCAGCACTGGGGACCTGGGTTCGAATCCCACTCAGGTCAACATCTGCAAAGAGTTTGTATGTTCTCTCCATGTTTGCGTGGGTTTCCTCCGGGTACTCCGGTTTCCTCCCACACTCCAAAACATACTGTTAGGCTGTTTAGATTGTGAGCCCCATGGGGACAGGGACCAATTTGACATGCTTGTGCAGCGCTGCGAAATCTGTGTGCGCTATATAAATAAAGAATTATTATTATTATTTATTAAAGTTGTGAAACCTTGAACAATAACCTAAAACCCCTGTCTGTACAGAAATGCCATACGAATCCTAGGGATCCAGGACCAGAATAAGACAGGGGATTCTAAGTCATCCTTCACAAAGGCTTTATTGATACCTTCACCACTTGGACCACCAGTGGCGCTATTTTGCACCAGAGATGTTAGTATAACCCATTTTATCACTGCAGACCACAATTTAAGCACAAAACGCCCCACAAAACCACAGACCACCGGGGCTGTTGTCATTAACCTCTGCCACTACCCCAGACCACCAGAGATATTTGCATTTTTGGTCACAGATATATGGTACAAACCAATACATGACCTAACCACAGAAATTAGTAAACTTTTAATCACTTGGTTTACCATGAAAACTATTTCTGCACAGAAGCCCTCAGTTGCCCGTGAGGGGCAAAAGTCTCCAAAAGTCGCAATCGGCTGTAAGCGAATTTCTATGCCTGGTCAGGGGGTGGGAAAATTTGTAACTTTTTGATGACTTTTCTAAAAAGTTGCAACTTCCACATCTGAATTCAGGCGATAGCTGAGAGAACACTGCAGAAAACTAGGCAATGGCGAAGGGAGACTGTCTTAGGTGCAAAAAAAGTTGCAAATGAGCACATGTATCACGAAAATTCACAACAAATAAAGAAAAAAGAAAGACACAAGTTTGATACATGTGCCCCACAGGCTAACCTATAGGGGACACAAACAAATACTAAGGTCACCTTTTGAAGACAAGTGGTTGTAAGACAATAAGGCCTCTTTGACACTTGCGTTACAGATCACGTCAGAGTCTGATCAGGGAGCGATCAGGGTTTGGTCAGTGAAAAACTGAAATTTTTCATCAGAGTTCAATCAGTTTTCAGGCAGAGTTTGCTCAGTTTCTCAGTTTTTCACGTACCTTTTTTTTTGGCAATTTCTATAACGCGCATGCAAAGAACTCAGGTCTCAGCTCTATCTTTTCTATGGCAATTGACGCGTGAAAAACGCATTGCACTTGCATTGGACTTCCAGCTGTCTCAGTGTGCGATGCGTTTTTGATGCGTCTCCATAGACTTGTATGGTGCGTTTTTCTCACGCATGACTTGCAGAAGTAGAGCATGCTGAGATTTTAAATGAGCGTTAAAAAACATGCGCGTGTGTGCGTGAAAAAGAATGCAAGTCTGAAAAGACCCATTGGTTACAATGGGTCAGAGTGCAATGCAAAATCTGCGCGTCAAAAGCATGCGCAGGACACACATGTGAAAAACGCGAGTGTGAAAGGGGCCTAACATACTGGTACTATTGATCCTTCATAAATGACTGATAGAACAAGGATACCTTGACCCTAGGATTCATATAAGACCTTAAACTACCGTAATATAATTTTCTGGCCCTTTAACAGTCCAAAAATAGCAATGACTTCAGCTGGATATATACTAGCCTTTAGGATATAACCACATGAATACACAATGATACTAAGCATAACTGATGGGTGATACACAACAGTAGTGAAGGGAACCTGTCAGCGGGTGTGACCATGTAGACTGCAGCCAGAGTGAAATATTGGGGCAGATTTACTTACCCGGTCCATTCGCGATCCAGCGGCGCGTTCTCTGCGGTGGATTCGGGTCTGGCCGGGATTCACTAAGGCAGTTCCTCCGACGTCCACCAGGTGTCGCTGCTGCGCTGAAGTTCCCCGGAATGCACTCAAGTTCACCGGCCTATTCCTAGTGAAGGTAACTGCAAGCTCCGCAACACTTTTTTTTTTTTAATGCGGCGGTTTTTCTGAATCCGTCGGGTTTTCGTTCAGCCACGCCCCCCCATTTCCGTTGCGTGCATGCCAGCGCCGAAGCGCCACAATCTGATCGCATGCGCCAAAATCCCAGGGCAATGCAGGGAAAAATCGGCGCAAAGTGTTATTCGGGTAACACTTCGGGAAAACGCGAATCAGGCCCTTAGTAAATGACCCCCATTGTCCCTGGAGACATGTGTAATCATACTTTTCTGAATGTAGTTAGTGGAAGTAGGAGTGTTAAATATGGATTTATATTCCAGGATTATAGCTTTTCCAAGTGGACTGGGGTTGTCCTCACACTGCTTTGCTCTGTGCATTCAGACCCACTCTCTTCCGCTCTGAGTACAAACTGTAGCAGGCTTCTGCTTGGATACTGGATACAGTAAGTCGTTCAGAACCGAAGGGGAAGTGCTGTGGAGTAGCTTTATGCAGAGAGCTAAGAGAACAGCAGTGTGAGGACATACCCCCAGTATGATTAAATAATTCTTCAGGGCTGTGACTTTACACTGTTAAAACTCCTCCAAGTTTCCAAAATAATTTTGGTCCCACTATATAAATGTGTTCTGCAGTTGGATATATGGATTCCACAAAATTTCTACATAGTATCAATGGATCCTGACATTGAGGTCAATGTATCGATACCAAACATGCTACAATCAGTGTTACAATGTTGCAATCCGAACCACAAACAACAACAAAGCCACAGATCTATAGATCAACAGAGGAATCCTGCACCTTAACACTTTCCTTCCCTGAAGACATGGAAAACCAGCAGGGACTGGAGAGAGGTTTTCCTTCCCACCCCACCGAGTGTGACAAACGTCACTGCAGGCGTCAGTAATCCCCGCCTGACAGGCGATAAAACCACAAGAACCTCCACTTTCCCTTTCATATTATCCCCTTTTTCTGTTAAATCACTGCCAGGCACATACTATCCCACAAGGAATCCACATTTCTTCTTCAGCCTTATTTGGAAAAAGACTTTGGCGTGAGGACTATAAAAAAAAAAAATCATGAATTGTCTATGAAGCGCTCAATACAATTATTGAGAATGAGGCAAATTGTCCAAAAACGCTCGGCATTGTTCTATGTCATCACTTTAGGGGCTGATTTATCAATTATACAACCCATGCTCTGGCCCTGGAGCCTAATGTGTCCTAAAGGTCCCTTGACGCCATATGAGTAGAGCAATGTATAGTACAGGACACTGGGGTGCCTCGCTAGAGAGTACAGGGGGTATTAGTTGAATTTAGGCTCAAAAGCCAAAGTTCCATTAACCATATAAGAGGAATACAGTAAGTCTCTCCAGGCCCCATATGAGATAACTGGTAAATAACGCACCAATTTTGGAGGTTGGGTCCTGTTACAGAGTGTAAGTGTACATTAGTGATAGGAAGTCCGGCTCTTCTTAGCGAGCTGGCTCATTAGGCTCTGCTCACTAAGAAGAGCCGGCTCTTTTGGCTCCTGAACGGCTCCCTATTAAATATATAATAGGAAGCCACTGGCCAACTCCACTTTTAACACGATTTTATCGGGTTAAAGGGGGCGTGGTGAGCCATTTAGGGCGGAGTTTAGTGAGCCGGCTCACATCGTTCACGCGAATGAGCCGGCTCTTTGTGCCGGGTCGTTCGCGAACGACCCATCACTAGTGTACATGTTGCATCTAGACACATATTTGGGGTCCTGTTACAGATTATTAGGATATTTGTTGAGTCTAAGACTTGGAGCCTAAATAAGCAAAAGAACCCAAATCAGGAAATCATATTCAGTGTCCTATTACATGTTTTATGTTTTTAACCCCATATGAAGAGAACAGTCAATAATACATCATATTTGGGGACTAGTTATGAAGTTTATGTGTAGCATATAGGCCCTGGAGGCTAAGGGTCCTAAAGGTCCTTTGACCCCCATATGAGAAAACCAGTAAATGATACATCCCATTTGAGGACCTTGTTGCAACCTATAGGGGATATATGTTCTAGGCTCAAAATCCTAAGTAGACCCTTAGACGACCCACAAGATTCTTGACTCATAAAGAGGAAATCAGCAAATGATAGTAATAGTTGCATTTAGACTAAAAGTCCCCTGACCTTGGGAAGATTATATTTGGGGGTCCTAATGTAGAATGTAGGAGTATGTGTGACATCGAGGTCTCAGAGCCTTAGTAGGTCATCAGGCCTCGTACACCATATTCATGGAATTGTTATACTTTTGTGTGTTGCATCTAGGCCCCGGAGCCTAAAGGGACATAAAGGTCCTTGAACTCATGTGAGGAGACTTGTAAATACATCATATTTGGGGACCCTGTTATAGAGTATGTGTTACATTTCGTCCCTGGATCCTTAGTAGGACTAATGGTTATTATGGGAGATTTATCAAAAGTGTCTGAGCGCTAAACTGTTCTAGTTGCTTATCACAGCCAATCAGAGCTCAGCTTTCATTTTATAAACTGCTTTGGGAAAATGAAAGCTGAGCTCTGATTGATTGCCGTGAGCAACTAGAATAGTTTTGCTCTCAGACACTTCTGATAAATCTCCCCCTTATATGGGGAGACCATATTTGGGGATCCTATTGTAGAATGTAGGAGTATGTGTTGCATCAAGGTCCTAGAGCTTTACTAGATCCCTAAAAGTCCCTTTACACCATACACCCTATTCCGGGAACTGTTATGAGTTTTTGGTGTTGCATCTAGGCCCCAGAGCGTAATGGGGCACTAAGGTCTCTTGACCCCATAGGAGCAGACTTGTAAATAATACATTATATTAGGACCCTGTTACAGAGTATACGATGCTTTTAGGTCCTGGAGGATTTGGTGCCCTACAGGACCCCATGTAAAGACACCATGAAATAATATTTCGGGGCCTTGATTGAGATAAGTCATTGGGGCTCATTTACTTACCCGGTCCAGTCGCGATCATGCGGCGCGTTGTGCGACATGGATTAGGGTCTGCCGGGATTCACTAAGGTCATGCATCCGAAATCCAGCATGTGTCGCTGCTGCGCCGAGGTCCGCCGGAGTCCACCTTCTTCTTCCTGGTGCATGTGAGTGCGTGACCTTGCGACACAATTAGTTTTTTTAAATTCTGCAGTTTTTCCGAATCCGTCGGGTTGTCCGACAGCCACGGCCCCTGATCTCTGTTGCGTGAAAGCCGGCGCCGATGCGCCACAATCTGGTCGTGTGCGATCCCCCAAAATCCCGGTGCAATTCGGCGCAATATGGAAATATTCAGGAAACCCAACGAAAGTGCTGCGTTCGGACCCTTAGTAAATGAGCCCCATTGGGGTCCAGACACTGATATGAGTGGGGACCACCAGCTATTCCTCAGCAATGTCTTGCATTGTCCTCCAGCAGCAGAGGTGTTAATTTTTGCCGTATTTCGCCTTGTTATTATAAGGATGCCCTTTGACACGGGACATTATAGAGCAGACATTGTTTCCACAGAGAAGCTAAAGAAACCTGGTTGTAAATATTTGTCCCTAACACAAGACCCCACTGCTCGGCCGAGCCCACAGCTGACAGACGTGTCTGAGGGCAACTGGGAAAAATAATTCCTGCTACTTCCCAAAATTTATGGGCAGGAAGAAAAAAAAGAGGCCTTATACCATATAATACCCATTTATGGGGCCAGACAAGAGGGTCGCAGTCTAGAAGTCATCATCACAGCCCCATAAATAACCCTAAAGACCATGTCTTCCTACAGCGACTGCGAATCATGCAGCGGTGTGACTTTTTCTGCACCTGGGAAAGCTGGGTGGCAAGCAGTATGGCCGACACAAGCTCCATCATGAGCGGTCACACAACTATTCTCTGTCTCTGAATGTAAAAATGCCTAAATGTTTGCTGAAACATCCCCCTTATACGTGTCACTGCCAAAATATACCTTTCAGGAGTCTGGGAAAGCTAGGTGATAAAGGTAGCAAAGCTGGGTGACAGTTCTTGAACCCCTAACATCCACAAGATTAATTTGCTATTCAAGACATAGGAAAAGCTGGGTGATAACCATAATGGAGAATGAATGCATTGTTACCTAGTTTTCCAGGATTCTGTAAAAGTAAGATTTAACATTCAGGATTCTAGGAAAGGTGAGTGACATTCTTTTAAAATTTATGAAAATAATTGTAGCTATAACCAAACTTGACTTGATTCCTGAAAGGTAAATCTGCACAGTTATTTGATAAAATGTCACGTCCACATTTCATGGGGAGGCTTACTCTTCAGGAGACCAGGAAAGCTGGGTAGCTGTAGCTGTAATGCTAACCATGTTCATAGTAACCCAGCTTAACCTGAATCCTGAAAGATAAATCTGCAGAGCTATTTAGTAATATAGCTTCTTACTATATCTTCTGGAAAAGCTGGGTGATAATCACAGAGTTTACTGTTTAGTGATTCATCATGTATGTACCATTCAGGTGTCTGGAAAAGGGAAAAGATATAGCAGCCGCTATATAGCAGCACCCAACTTTTCTGTAATCCTGAAAAGCAGAACGGTTTACCATTTAGACAGATTATATTATGCAGAAATCTGGAAATGCTGTGTGTCAACTTTTAAGCCATTTTGATTGTCACTCAGCTTTCCTTGATTCCTGTACGGCAAATTTGTTATTTTTTTTAAAAATCCTCCTTAGTTGCAGTTGCATAACCGTTCAGAAGTTGAGGAAGGCTGAAAGACAATTTCAGTCTAGCGTGAATTGTCACCCAGCTTTTCTTGATTCCGGAAGGGCAAATCTGCCTAGCTATCCAGGTATCCATCCCTCTTACACGTGACTGCGTGTTCAGAGGTGAGGAGAGTGTAGTGGAAATCTGTGCGAGTCCAGTATGAGGTGTCATCCAACTTTCCTTGATTCCTGAATGGCTAATCTAAAAAAGGTGATGGCAACAATGATATCCTGGCATCATGGCCACTTTGTCCTAACAAGTGACCTGATGGCCGCCAGTGCCAAAACCTAGCACTAGGCCACCAATGTCTGCGCTGAGACCCCCCCTTAGTTTGTTTATTGCTGAGTGTGCGAGTCTGCGTCTTACGCTCGGGAAAGTAAAGTCATAACTTTTTATAGTCTGGAAGAGCCTGATATTAGGAAAATATTTGATATTTTGTGCAACCCATAATTTTGGTGAATGATTTGTCTTTCCCTGTGCCCTACGGCTTTTCTATTATAGACTTAACCATTGCATTCCTGAACAGAAATCATGCAAGCCAATTCCTTACTTATATCAGATCCTGAGAAAGCTGGGTGATACCACCAACATAGCTCGTCTCTCCTGAATCGTAATAAACAATTGTCATTCAGGAACCTAGGAAAGTTGTGTGACAACACCATAACTGTTGCAATAGTGTTTATATAAACTATAACCCAGCTTTCCCAGAAACAGATATGGCTAAAGTGAACTTGTAACAACTTGATAGAGGAGAACGAAATCCAGAGTTTTGTCCTAAAGTATGTGCCCCCTTTAAGTTTCTATCACAGAGTCAACATGATGCTCTCCTCCATAGGACTACAAGCCCCAACATGCTACATTAGGTGGCCTCGCATGCTTGAGTCTTGAACTTGCAGCTCCCAATGTGACATGAGCTATTGTATCTGTTATCAGCCGCCTCATATATCCTATCTATGCAGTTGTGGCCATCAGGGACTTCTGGGAGTTGTAGTGTCAGAACAGATGAATAAAACCTCCCTGGTGGTATAGACGTCAGTCACTACCTACGTATATTGGGGAACGAACGCCCCTAACAGCCCAGAATGGGGTCACCGGACACATTTGGATAGAAGCGCAGGCAATGACGTGGCCATAGATGTGGCATGTGTGCACTTTTTCCAAATATTTTTACAAAATGTAGCAAGTGGAGACTGTATAATAGCAACGCCTGGCACGGATGGCATTGTGTCCCCGTAGCTTCATGTTACATCACCGATGGAATGGTTATTTGGGAAACGCCTGATGCCGTATATATATTATAGGGATCCCTGCTGATTTTTAAAGGGACAGTAGCTTCTTTCTGGTGGGATTTCTCTTTCCAGAACTACATGCTGAGAGTATGCGGGCTTTGCCGTGGCGTTGTCTTACCTTGCAAGGAGATGCCACTGCCTTAGTGAGGGAGTCCAGCCTGGCACTGTACTCCGTGAACTTCTTCTGGTACCTAAGCGCTGTCATCTGCAGCTCATTTTGCACAGCGGAGAGCTGGGACAGCAGAGACTTCTCCCTCTTGCTGGATCTCAGCGCCCTCTTCTTGAGCTCAGTCTCCAGCCCGGCTATCTTAGTCTGGAGGAGACTATTCTGCCCCTTCACCGCCTTCAAGCAGCAGTGATCCCCAGACTTCTGCTCCCTATGGGTCAGCATTAGCCCACATCCATTCTGGCAGATGCCAACCGCCCGGTACTCGCAGCACTCCCTCATATGGGCATCCATGTCCTTTAAGTTGAGCACCTCATTGCACCCCTTATTCCGGCACTTTGCTGGTGAATAGTCGCACATTTCTGCGTGTTCCCCCAGGTTTTGGAGCTTGACCACCTTGTCGCAGCCCCTGGAGTGGTTGTCACATTTGATATCCAGCTTGAGGATCAGACTCTTCAGGGGCAACACGTGGTTCAGCTCCTTGGCAGAGATTCGTTGGCATTTCACCGGGCAGCTGCCTTGCTGTACCACCCAAGGCAGGACGCAGCCTGCGCAGAACACATGTCCACAGGGGGTGGTCAGGGGGTCCTCCAGCACTCGGTTGCATAGGTTGCATTTAAAATCTGGGTCCACATCCCCACTGAAGCGATCTAGTTCAAAGCCCATAGTGCTGCCCCTTGTCGCTGCTCCTTGCTGGGCATTGGGAGATCCCAGACTGGCTGGCTGCAGGCTGTGTACTGACTCAACTCACAGCAGAGCCTGTGGGGGGCGGGGGCCTCCACCATATGTACTGGAGGCTGGGATTTATTTTCCAAGGGAAGGAGGGGCTGGAGAGACCAGGGGAGGCACATGTGTCAAGGAAAGTTCTGCAGACTTGGGACAAAACTGCAACGCACTCAAGTCAGACGCACGACAACTATGGGGCGCCGTTTGTCCACAAAATGTGTTCCGCGTCACAAAATGAATTTAGTGATCACAAAATCCCAATACAAAATCTATTTTCTGCTAACGGGAGTAACTTTCGGCTAAACGGAATGTAGTTCTGTGTTCATGTAGGATATTTTGTGTGATCACAAAATTCATTTGTACCCACAAAATATCCTACAAATCCTTAGTTATCACGGATTCCATTCTGTGCTTACAAAATGAATTATGTGCTTACAAAATGAATTCTGTGATCAAACGTTACCCCATACTCTTCCATAACTCTTCCCGTGAACTCTTGTAAACCCATTCCTACAGCTCAGCTGCTGCAGAACTCTTGCCTAACTTTCTTAAGCAACGCAATTCCCTTCTCTAGTCTCCTTGCACCAAAACGCGCCAGTTCTGTTTATATCTCATTATTTGTTTCTAGTTGTATATATAATTCTGCAGGATGATAAGTCAATTTGTTACCTACAGGAGTGTGCTTCAATTTCTTAACCCCTTACTGACAAACTTTCAACTTCGCTGTGTACTGCTCTCCAATATATGGTGGCGCTATATAATTAACAGGGAGTGAATACATTGTAAATAATAGAAAAGGATGTCTGAGACACGTTAGGATAATGTACTGCAGAGCTCTGCCTCTAGAGGGCACTGCTTTAAGAGTATTTCTGAAAAAGATCAGATCCAGTAATGAGCCGTGACAACATTCCTATCCAAAATAATCTTATCAATGGTAATGTCACAGAGCGGTGTCAGGTGACATTGGTTGAGATCTGTGAACTGGGAAGAGATTCCCTTAAAGGCGTTGTTCACTCTGGACATGGGTCCTTAAACAATAAACTTAGGAAAGGATCTAAGCAGGAACCTGACAACAAGTGTTTACTGTGCCTGCACTGCCCCCGCAGGTGAAAAGGTGTATGACACAATTCCTATTAAAAATCAAATAGCTTTCTATGTAATGTACAAATCTAACATTTTTTGGCAAAAGATGAGATTCCTAAACAATCTAATAAAAGAGAATCTGTTAACTTAATAAAAACAAAATCCCTTTAATCTGATATCTCTAAAATACTGCGAATCTTGGAGATTTTAGAGGATACAGTGTACATACACATAAGATATGTAGTAACCAATCAATACTCCAAGCGTGGAAGGATAGGGGCAACCTATCACCATATTTTATCCCACTAAACTACCAGCCCTCTCCGGTCGGGGTTGAAAGGTTCTTTCTAGGATTCCCTCTTGTGTGAAATTTCATGTGTTTACCTATAAACAATATCCCCCAAAGTCAGGCAAATATGACTCTTCTCACCTCATTTTGAGATGAGTCAGGTTTCGTGGTTGAGCGTCACTTCCGATGCCCTTATCTTCTGCTCTATAGCACCTAGAAACATGCTTTTTGTGTCATATTAAAGATTAGGATCTCATCTTTATGACTCTGTGAGCTACAGAACCAGGGATCCAGGCAGCTAGAGACATAGTTGGAAATGAAAGCAGCAGGTACGGATCCAGTTTCCACCTATATTTTTGCTGCCTGTCCAGTTCTGTACATGAGATTCTTACTTTTAATATGACACAACAGGGTGCTATAGAACAGAAGATAGGAGGGTCTGAAGCAACCACTGAACCTGACTCATTTCATGTGAGATGAGGTGAGAAGAGTCATCTCCAATGGACTCTACTCATCTTCTCCTCTCACCTATCTCTACCACATATCAGAAGATCGCCCTATTACCCTTTAATTGCCCCATGTTACCAGATGCAATGTGGGTATTTGTTGTGCTCATCTACATCATTCAATGGGTAAAACGGGCCACCCTGCTCCCTGGAGTTTATCATTAACAGTGTAACCTGTCCGGTGGGAGAAGAGCACCTCCGAGGGAAGCACAAAGTGCACTTAAGGTGGCGGCGTCTGTTTATTATTTTGCTTGAGTGCATAAGAGTCGCCAATGTTCAGTATGTAAAGAGACGTAGAGTCCATAGGACACGGGCCCTGGTCAGACCACCGCTACCTAGTGGAACACTTAGGATTGTTGACAACTCGCTCCACTTCTGCAACTTTAAGTGTTACAATATCTCTGTTTGTTTCTCCTCTGAGAGCCTCCTTAAGTTATTTTTGTATGTAAAGGGCACCATTCACAGTCAGCGGAAACTACTGATTTAGCTGAATCCCCCTAAATATCTTCTCCCCACTCCACCGAAACAAAAGATTGAGCATGCTGATAGACCACCACCATAGAGAGGTGTTCTGCTCCGCAACAGCACTCCCTCAGGAAGAATGAAGTATTACACAGTTCCTTCTAAAAATCAATATTTGCATAATTTGGCTATACGGTCCGGCCACTTAGTTTGGCATTCATCAATTGTGGCGCAGGGTCTGTCTTTTTGGTGCATGATGTTAGATTTTGGCCAAGGTGTTAATGAATTGGCACGCGACTAAAATGGTTCTGAATGGTCTCCACAATCATAGGACTTGTTAGAGCAGCTTTTAGCCTGTGTGTTGTGCATCAAACATTGGAGGACATGTATTATTTTGCGCAAAAAAAATGCCGGGATTTTACATTTTTTGGGTGCAGAATTGTTGCGGATCATTTAAAATGAGTTTGCGCCAGAAAGAACAGATGTTACGGATTATCCCGGGTTTTTTTGGTGCAAATGGGCGTGGCCTTATTTTTCTACATTATCCGTCACATTTATGTGTATTTTGTCTGCATTTTTTGGCGCAAATTTTGGCGCACAATAGACCAGGAAAAAATGGTCAGAGAGCAAAATTAAGGCACAGTCCATGTAAGATTTTGGCGCACATTTCATTGATGTCGGCATTTTTATGGCTCACGACTGATTAGTTCCGTTAACCCATTAATTACTAACAGCCGTGCACCACTTTAATACAACGGGCTGTGCTTTCCGGAGACTGATCTCCGATCCTGACAGTCGTGCTTGCGCCAGAATTAGTAAATCCCCCCCATTGTGCCATAAGAAGTGTTAGAAACCTTGAAGCGCAAGAAAAGTTTTGTGATTATTAAACTGCGCCCAAAATGAGCGTCTAACCAAAAAAAGGTGCGAGTGTTGGAAAAATAGCAATATTGTGCTGCAGACACTTCCAAAATATGGCGCATAGGTGCAGCAAGGGAAAGTCAATAGTAAATGCCCCCCCCCTAGTGTGGCCTTAGCTGGTATTTTACTGCTCTGGTTACTGTTTTTTACTTTACCAGACTAGAAGGAGACCCCTTAAGCCACTGCCTATCAAAGCCAACAAGGTGTTAGATATTAGTCCTAGAGAGATGTGTAATAAGAATGTCTATGCTGTGTGTAGCAGCAGAGCTGTGAAATATGGATTTATATTCCAGGATTGTAGTTTCGCTAAGTGCACTGGGGGCGTGTCCTTACACTGCTGTGCTCTGTGCTCTCTGCAGCCAGTGTTTGGTATTGTCCCTGGAGAGATGTATAATCATACAACATCAAGACAACAATATTGAGGACATGTGGGGAACCATGAGGTCTTCAACACTTCATTAATGCCAGTTTTGTGCCCTGGTGTTTAGGTCATCTAGCCTTGGTCTACCAGAAAATCATAGGTCTTGAAGTGGCTTCAAGAACAAGGTCTCTACTTGGCATCACACCCAAGTGAAAAACAGATTTAAAATAAAAAAACTTTTGCAAAAGTCCCAATGGGTCACAACTTGGAGTCAGATAAAGAATTGTCATCATCCTAATGACACGGAATAATCCTACAGCCGCACTAACTACAACCTTTATTCATCCCAGACATGGAAAAACCCAGCAATAACCCCCAAGATTTATGGCATTTATTAGAAATACTTTCTCGGTTATAATTTTTTTACCCATAAAAAATAATTAGACAGCGCGATCGGGCGCAGACAATGGCGTGCGGTTACTTCAGACTTCATTTATATGGTTTTCGTCTGCACTGAATTTTCCGTCTTATTTATTCATTTTTTTTTCTTCTTCAATTTAATTACAGCAATTGGACCTACGTGGAAGAGAGAACATTAACCCCGCGAGTACCAGATCACAGAGACATTTAATGCATAAAGGTAGCCCCACAAATGGCTGTGATGTCCTTGAAGTCAGCCATACACATAAGATTTTGATTGGGTGATCAATCTCCAGTGAAATTCTGGAAAGAACAATCTTAACCGGCCGGACTAAGGCTACATTCACATGGATGGAAGCCCGCCTGGCCACGTAGAGATGCACGGCTGAACACACGGGGAAAGATAGGACATGTTCTATCTTTTCCCCATGTATGGAGCTGTACTGTATCGCTCCGTGCGCCTATTGCCGTCTATGGGGATGTATGTATGGTGGCACGCTTGCAACCTTAAATAGGTCCCCCGTACGATCCTGTGAATGTAGCCTAATTGGGATTGGCAAAAAGTTGCAAACAATCCGTTGAATTTGACCCATCTGTACTTTTAGCCAACCATGATCCAAACAGACAGATCGAAAGACAGATACAATACAGACCAGCCTAGCCACACAATGGGGCTTACTTACTAAGGGTCGCGGATCGCACTTTCGCCTGTCTGTTCACCATTTTCAGGGTTTTGCGCATCTGTGACCGGTATTTAACAGGGGTTTGCGCTGGGATTGTGTTGCACGTGATCAGATTGTGGCGCGGCTGCGCTGGCTTTCATGCGACAGAAGTCGGGGGACGGGCCGTCGGACAATCCGATGGATTTAATATTCAAATTGTGTCGCAAGACAATGCACTTACATGCACCAGGCAGAAGAAGGTGAACTCCAGTGGATCTGAGCGGGGAAACAACACATGCAGGATATCGGGCACACGATCTTAGTGAATCGCGGCAGAGTGCATGATGCACTTTCTGTGAACTCCTCCCGACCGGGTAAGTAAATGTGCCCCAATGTGTATGCTCCAACAATGCCATGCCTAACATTTTCTCCATAAACATCCAGCCCAACTATATAAATATCCCAACTATACCTCCAACTTGCTAACCCAAATTACCTAGTTATGCCTTCTGCGGACCAATACCAATCCATCCATAATTATACTATACAAAGTCTAACCAGCAAACCATCATCCCGACCTCTCCACATAAATAGCTCAACCAATGCGCTTAACTACCCAACCTTTAGACCCAAAAATGCCCCCCCCCCACTCACTCCTCAGCTCTCAGCCCCCACCTTTGTACTCCTGTACAAGCTCCTCCCTCTGGCTCCTTCACAGAGCTCACAGCCTGGTGAGCTGACATCAGTGGGGGAGGGAGAAGCTGTACATGAGCACAAAGGTGGGGGCTGAGAGCTGAGGAGTGAGCAATGCAG
This sequence comes from Engystomops pustulosus, assembly GCF_040894005.1. Classification (NCBI taxonomy): domain Eukaryota; kingdom Metazoa; phylum Chordata; class Amphibia; order Anura; family Leptodactylidae; genus Engystomops; species Engystomops pustulosus. The sequence goes on along the minus strand of NC_092420.1, from coordinate 12,819,177 downwards.
CCAAACCAATGTAAACCCTGGGATTTAACACAGGATTCTGGAAGAGAGCCAGGTAAGTTATAACACACAATTATATTGTAATGACAATGCTTAGAGAAGGTACAAAGGCATCTTTGTGATGAAGGTGTAAGGGCTTTTTGCATTCTGACATTAGTGAAATTGAAGTCCCTGGTAACAGGTTCCCTTTAACCAATGCACTGAGCCGGCTATCCTAAAAATATCAACCATGCCCACTTTCATTCAAACTAAATAACCAGAACATGGCCCCAATCACCAAGCCTAAATAACTCACCCAATGTTCTGTGCCCTGAACATAATAACCAATCCATAACCCAAGTATCTAATTTATATAACTTCAGAGTCCCCAACTATCCAACATAATTAAACTGAACCATGCCCCCAACCTAACTAACTAACCAACCAACCAAGCCCCCAATCAGCCAACCTACAATAACCAGACCCCAATCACATAAAAGAACCCTGCAGTCACAGCTGATTCAATGAATGATATATCCATGGATGACGCAGACCAGTCCTTTCAATAGAAAGTGTGTAATTCTTTAGTTCTCCTGTGGGGGCGCTGCAGGGAAGTTGGATACTTAGTTCCACCATAGATCACCACTGATCCCTTGAGGATCCATAGTCCACAGTCCATACATCAGATGTAACTTTTTGGACAGAACTATACCAAGTGCTGGGCTCCATGTAAAAAGTTTTGTAAAGTTTTGTCATCTATTGTACCCATTGTCCCCCCCGCTATGAGCACTGATATAATGATTGCCTCACGTCTATAGTCGGCACCGGCTTTTCATTCCTTGCCCATCTTCTGCTTGGCTTGCCCTCCACAATGGCCGGTCAGGTAATAATGGGGCCTACAGCAGGAAGGCTTGTACCTCTTATCTGCGTGTTTCAATCAGACATGGACCATGCTATTTTTTCCAAGGGGGCAGCCCAGTAGGGAAGCCATAGAGGCCCCGCTCCTCCATTCAGCAGAGGGGTAAGCTGCGAGGCTGTCTCCTGCCGAGGACAAAACGCAGATCTTATAGAGGAGCATTGATCAGGAGATCAGAGATGGTCTGAATACCAGCAGCTGTCACGTCTGACATATGCTGCAGACTGTCTCACGGCTGCGACATCAAGTAGTGACGGGGCACAATCTAATCCAGTTCTAAAAATAAGTTTGGGGGTGATTGCTGGTTCAGGTTTGGACATCTTCAGTACCAAAGGGTTATTACACCAGCTGCTGCAATGTGACCCAAGGAGAAAGGAGCTCGGTATAGAAAAGTAGGTCCAGTTTAAAGGGGTTGTCCACATGTGGCTTTACAGCCTTGTGGATAATCCCTTAATGTTCATCAAGTGATTCAGCAGTCCTGCTATTTACTTTTGTGCTCTGTAGAGACTTTCCACGCTTCTTTGTTTACATGTCTGAGCTGTGCTGATAAGGAGGAGCTGTAGCAGAAAAGTTATGGCTCATCCTGCTCCCTCCCTCTCTCTTCTTCATGTCTGAGCTGTGCTGATTAGGAGGAGCTGTAGCAAAAAAGTTATAGCTCGTCCTGCTCCCTCCTTCTCTCTTCTTCATGTCTAAGCTGTGCTTAACAAGGGCCACATGTTTCATTAACCGAATATTCAGTTTTGCGTCACTCATTGTATTTTCAGAACATGAAATAAAAACCATCAAGAAGTTTCTATAACAGAATTTTTTTTTTACCTTTTTCAGATAAATGGCAGTGTTCTGCGTGTATGGCATTTGTTTGGCGCAGTGTCTGCTTGGGCGTGACAGGATGGGCGGTTTACCACAAAGCCGGGTTCTTAAGCTGCATCCCATATGTCTCCATCACCAAAGGGTTTCATTTCATTTGCCTTTGGAAAGAATTAGTAAAAGTGATGACCGTAATTATTCCCACGCGTTTGGATAATTTGTTCTGTCGCGAACCGAGGTCAGCAATTTGTGCTCAGAAAACTGGTTGTACTTGATTAGAAAGACATGTTATCCAAACAGTGCCACATCTATCTACAGGTTGTGTGTGGTATAGCAGCTTCAGTCCATTCACTGCCAAGATAAATTTGGTCCAAATATCGAAAATAAGTTCTATAATACCGCCCCCTATGTACAGGAATATAACTACTATAATACTGCCCCCTATGTACAGGAATATAACTACTATAATACTGCCCCCTATGTACAAGAATATAACTACTATAATACTGCCCCCTATGTACAAGAATATAACTACTATAATACTGCCCCCTATGTACAAGAATATAAGTACTATAATACTGCCCCCTATGTACAAGAATATAACTACTATAATACTGTCCCCTATGTACAAGAATATAACTACTATAATACTGCCCCCTATGTACAAGAATATAACTACTATAATACTGCCCCCTATGTACAGGAATATAACTACTATAATACTGCCCCCTATGTACAGGAATATAACTACTATAATACTGCCCCCTATGTACAAGAATATAACTACTATAATACTGCCCCCTATGTACAAGAATATAACTACTATAATACTGCCCCCTATGTACAAGAATATAACTACTATAATACTGCCCCCTATGTACAAGAATATAACTACTATAATACTGCCCCCTATGTACAAGAATATAACTACTATAATACTGCCCCCTATGTACAAGAATATAACTACTATAATACTGCCCCCTATGTACAAGAATATAACTTGTATAATACTGCCCCCTATGTACAGGAATATAACTACTATAATACTGCCCCCTATGTACAGGAATATAACTACTATAATACTGCCCCCTATGTACAAGAATATAACTACTATAATACTGCCTCCTATGTACAAGAATATAACTTGTATAATACTGCCCCCTATGTACAAGAATATAACTACTATAATACTGCCCCCTATGTACAAGAATATAACTACTATAATACTGCCTCCTATGTACAAGAATATAACTTGTATAATACTGCCCCCTATGTACAGGAATATAACTACTATAATACTGCCCCCTATGTACAGGAATATAACTACTATAATACTGCCCCCTATGTACAGGAATATAACTACTATAATACTGCCCCCTATGTACAAGAATATAACTACTATAATACTGCTCACATGTACAAGAATATAACTACTATAATACTGCCCCCTATGTACAGGAATATAACTACTATAATACTGCCCCCTATGTACAGGAATATAACTACTATAATACTGCCCCCTATGTACAAAAATATAACTACTATAATACTGCCCCCTATGTACAAGAATATAACTACTATAATACTGCTCACATGTACAAGAATATAACTACTATAATACTGCCCCCTATGTACAGGAATATAACTACTATAATACTGCCCCCTATGTACAGGAATATAACTACTATAATACTGCCCCCTATGTACAAGAATATAACTACTATAATACTGCTCACATGTACAAGAATATAACTACTATAATACTGCCCCCTATGTACAGGAATATAACTACTATAATACTGCCCCCTATGTACAGGAATATAACTACTATAATACTGCCCCCTATGTACAAAAATATAACTGCTATAATACTGCCCCCTATGTACAAGAATATAACTACTATAATACTGCCCCCTATGTACAGGAATATAACTACTATAATACTGCCCCCTATGTACAAGAATATAACTACTATAATACTGCCCCCTATGTACAGGAATATAACTACTATAATACTGCCCCCTATGTACAGGAATATAACTACTATAATACTGCCCCCTATGTACAGGAATATAACTACTATAATACTGCCCCCTATGTACAAGAATATAACTACTATAATACTGCCCCCTATGTACAAGAATATAACTACTATAATACTGCCCCCTATGTACAAGAATATAACTACTATAATACTGCCCCCTATGTACAGGAATATAACTGCTATAATACTGCTCCCTATGTACAAGAATATAACTACTATAATACTGCCCCCTATGTACAAGAATATAACTACTATAATACTGCCTCCTATGTACAAGAATATAACTACTATAATACTGCCCCATATGTACAGGAATATAACTACTATAATACTGCCCCCTATGTACAAGAATATAACTACTATAATACTGCCCCCTATGTACAAGAATATAACTACTATAATACTGCCCTCTATGTACAAGAATATAACTACTATAATACTGCCCCCTATGTACAAGAATATAACTACTATAATACTGCCCCTATGTACAGGAATATAACTACTATAATACTGCCCCCTATGTACAAGAATATAACTACTATAATACTGCTCCCTATGTACAAGAATATAACTACTATAATACTGCCCCCTATGTACAGGAATATAACTACTATAATACTGCCCTCTATGTACAAGAATATAACTACTATAATACTGCCTCCTATGTACAAGAATATAACTACTATAATACTGCCCCCTATGTACAGGAATATAACTACTATAATACTGCCCCCTATGTACAGGAATATAACTACTATAATACTGCCCTCTATGTACAAGAATATAACTACTATAATACTGCCCCCTATGTACAAGAATATAACTACTATAATACTGCCCTCTATGTACAAGAATATAACTACTATAATACTGCCCCCTATGTACAAGAATATAACTACTATAATACTGCCCTCTATGTACAAGAATATAACTACTATAATACTGCCCCCTATGTACAAGAATATAACTACTATAATACTGCCCCCTATGTACAGGAATATAACTACTATAATACTGCCCCCTATGTACAAGAATATAACTACTATAATACTGCTCCCTATGTACAAGAATATAACTACTATAATACTGCCCCCTATGTACAGGAATATAACTACTATAATACTGCCCCCTATGTACAAGAATATAACTACTATAATACTGCCTCCTATGTACAAGAATATAACTACTATAATACTGCCCCCTATGTACAGGAATATAACTACTATAATACTGCCCCCTATGTACAGGAATATAACTACTATAATACTGCCCTCTATGTACAAGAATATAACTACTATAATACTGCCCCCTATGTACAAGAATATAACTACTATAATACTGCCCTCTATGTACAAGAATATAACTACTATAATACTGCCCCCTATGTACAAGAATATAACTACTATAATACTGCCCTCTATGTACAAGAATATAACTACTATAATACTGCCCCCTATGTACAAGAATATAACTACTATAATACTGCCCCCTATGTACAGGAATATAACTACTATAATACTGCCCCCTATGTACAAGAATATAACTACTATAATACTGCTCCCTATGTACAAGAATATAACTGCTATAATACTGCCCCCTATGTACAAGAATATAACTACTATAATACTGCCCCCTATGTACAAGAATATAACTACTATAATACTGCCCCCTATGTACAGGAATATAACTACTATAATACTGCCCCCTATGTACAGGAATATAACTACTATAATACTGCCCCCTATGTACAGGAATATAACTACTATAATACTGCCCCCTATGTACAGGAATATAACTACTATAATACTGCCCCCTATGTACAGGAATATAACTACTACAATACTGCCCTATATGTACAGGAATATAACTACTATAATACTGCCCCTATGTACAAGAATATAACTACTATGATGGTGATCAGGTAGCAGGATTTGTGATACTTGTGAGGTTGGGGTCTCGCTGGTGCACACACTGGAGGTTTCATGGCAGACGCCTCTGAGTTGCCCTGTGTCTGGTGCGGGTGTTGTGCCCGGTCTCTGTTGTTGGCATACATTGTGTATCGGCTGTCGGATGCTTCATTCCTTTTCATGACAATGTCCGTCTGGCAGCTTTATAAGGCATAAGCCGCATCACTGGTCTCTGATGTGAGGAGCGGATCCGCTATTATACAGACGCTTGTGTGAAGGGTTTATTGGTCGCGGCTGTAGAATAGGACACGGTCACCAAACATCTCCATCACTGTATACACAGGCGCTGATTACACTGCAGCCTCATCTTTAAGAGCTCTTAACTTTTTTAGGTGTATGTCATGTACGGGTTCATTACCCAGCTTTCCCAGGTTTCTAATTAGCAAATCTACCTGGACCACTCTTATATTCTAGGAGTCCAGTGGGTAGTGCCTATTAGTGAATGCTGCTTTTTAACAGGACCACCCAACTGCCTGCAGATAAAACACTATGTACAATCTGCTCACCTCCTCCTGCTCTATAACAGGCTGCCTGCAGATAAAACACTATGTACAATCTGCTCAGCTCCTCCTGCTCTATAACAGGCTGCCTGCAGATAAAACACTATGTACAATCTGCTCAGCTCCTCCTGCTCTATAACATGCTGCCTGCAGATAGGACACGATGTACAATCTGCTCAGCTCCTCCTGCTCTATAACATGCTACCTGCAGATAGGACACTATGTACAATCTGCTCAGCTCCCTCTGCTCTATAACATGCTGCCTGCAGATAGGACACGATGTACAATCTGCTCAGCTCCTCCTGCTCTATAACATGCTACCTGCAGATAGGACACTATGTACAATCTGCTCAGCTCCCTCTGCTCTATAACATGCTGCCTGCAGATAGGACACTATGTACAATCTGCTCACCTCCTCCTGCTCTATAACAGGCTGCCTGCAGATAAAACACTATGTACAATCTGCTCAGCTCCTCCTGCTCTATAACAGGCTGCCTGCAGATAAAACACTATGTACAATCTGCTCAGCTCCTCCTGCTCTATAACATGCTGCCTGCAGATAGGACACGATGTACAATCTGCTCAGCTCCTCCTGCTCTATAACATGCTACCTGCAGATAGGACACTATGTACAATCTGCTCAGCTCCCTCTGCTCTATAACATGCTGCCTGCAGATAGGACACGATGTACAATCTGCTCAGCTCCTCCTGCTCTATAACATGCTACCTGCAGATAGGACACTATGTACAATCTGCTCAGCTCCCTCTGCTCTATAACATGCTGCCTGCAGATAGGACACTATGTACAATGTGCTCAGCTCCTCCTGCTCTATAACATGCTGCCTGCAGATAGGACACGATGTACAATCTGCTCAGCTCCTCCTGCTCTATAACATGCTGCCTGCAGACAGGACACGATGTACAATCTGCTCAGCTCCTCCTGCTCTATAACATGCTGCCTGCAGACAGGACACTATGTACAATCTGCTCAGCTCCCTCTGCTCTATAACAGGCTGCCTGCAGATAGGACATTATGTACAATCTGCTCAGCTCCTCTTGCTCTACAACATGCCACCTGTGGATTGGACACTATGGAGAACATTTACTTAGAAAGTAAGAAACTTCACTAAAAGTGCTATTTCCATGTATAATGCTGGGTGCGGCGATTCACTAAGAATGTGCACCAGAAATCAGGAATGTGTGGCTTCCCTGCACTGGACCGACAGACTTCACCATCTTTTTTGTGGTTCACCTGTAACATAGGGCATGCAATACAATTTGCAAGTTAAATATGGCGCTCAGTCCCAATCAGCCGGACCACCCGAAGGCACGCCCCATAATTTGTGTCTCATGGTGGCCACAAAAGGGTCACGTGCGACACAATCTCAGCGCAGACACTTCTTAAATACATGGGCTGTTTTAGCCTAGAAGAACGTGCACAGTCTGCGGGGCAAAGCTCTTAGTAAATGTGCCCCTAGGTACCATCTACTCATCTCAGAAATCTTGAATCTGGCGCCACCTGCAGACTACACAGACAACTGCACTTAGTACAGACTGCACAGTTCTTAGTAAATGTGCCCCTATGTACAATCTGCACAGACCCCCCTGCTCTACATCACCCCACCTGGCAGTAACTAGTACTGCAGTTCTTCTGTGTAATATATAATTTGATTAATCACCTTATATTTCTCTGATTGGCCCATTACTGCAGACAATGGAGAAGGGCATCCATGTCTCACATCATCCAATGCTGTCATTTCTGTTTACATCCTATTAAGAAACCAAAACCAGTACTTGAGGGGCACTGGGATTGGCACTTACTGCACCTTTCTTTGGGGAACACTGGGGCTTATTTACTAAGGGTCTGCGGCCGCACTTTAGTCAGATTTTCTGAAATTTTCCGGGATTGCATGGCCGTGACAGGTATTTAGCAGGGGATTGTATCGCATGCGATCGGATTTTGGCGCAGCTGCGCCTGCTTTCATGCAACAGAAATCAGAGGGCGTGCCATCGGACGATCCGACTGATTCGGACTGATTTAACATTAAAATTGTGTCGCAAGATCAAGCACTACATGCACCGGGAAGAAGAAGGTGAACTCCGGCGGACCTGAGCGGGGAAGTGACACAAGCAGGATATCGGGCGCACGATCTTAGGGAATCGCGGCACAGCGCATTATCGTTGGAACAATGCACTTTCTGTGAACAACTCCGGACGGGTAAGTAAATGTGCCCCAATGTGGCAACTAACTAGGACTCATGAGAACAGGGGCTGAATCTTCTAGGAACACTAGAGGACATATGGGGTTCTATGACTGCAACTTTTTGAAACATTGTTGCTGTTTTTACAGGGACATTGGGGGTCATTTACTAAGGGCCCGATTCGCGTTTTCACGACGTGTTACCCGAAGATTTCCGATTTGCGCCGATTTCCCCTGAATTGCCCCAGGATTTTGGCGCACGCGATCTGATTGTGGCGCATCGGCGCTGGCATGCACGCGACGGAAATCGGGGGGCGTGGCCGAATGAAAACCCGACGGATTCGGAAAAAAACGCCACATTTAAAACAAAAAATGTGTCGCGGAGCTTGCACTTACCTTCACTCAGCCCGAGCCGGTGAACTCCAGTGCGTTCCGATGCTTTTCAGCGCAGCAGCGCCACCTGGTGGACGGCGAAGGAACTGCCTTAATAAATCCCGTCCGGACCCGAATCCAGCGCAGAGAACGCGCCGCTGGATCGCGAATGGACCGGGTAAGTAAATCTGCCCCATGGTATGTGACTGGCACTAGCTATGAAGATTAGAGTAAAATAGTTGTCACATCATGATGGTGCACAATGAGGGAGCATCACTGTGTGGCACACATGGCCCGGCACAGTAGGACTATACTCGAGAAATCGAAATCTTTGTTGTGACCTCATTGGCTTTAATGAGTGGACAAGACTGAACTGGCTCGGAGAGAGGGGTTTCACATTAACTTAGAAGTCAATTATCTGCCTTAAACACTCTGTGCTGCGGGTACAATGCATGGTCAGTCTCAGTGCTCCACCAGGTCAGGGCACCCATACTCTCCCACAGTAGCGTCACCTCTCAGATGAAGGTCACTCACACTGGATTATGCGCCCACATGCCAGGTCTTCTACCATCTCCTCCGGAGATGTAACCATTAACCTGAGATGGTCATTGGCGACCACGGACGACGGTTAATAAATGATCGGCTTCAGCGTCTGGAAACACAAAATGATCAAAAAAAAAAGCAATAAGTTACTCAGGAAAACTTGTAATAATTAAAAAAAAAGATACAAAACCTATGAGCAGAGTTTCTCTCTATTTCAAGGTCATGCTCTTCACTGACCCCTACAGGCAAGATGGCGGCCGAGTATTTACTTCCTACCGGATCAATGGATCAGTATGAGAACCCACCATTTTTTTGCCTTTTACCAATAGATACAACCCTGTGGGTGATGCCACACATGGCGTTTTGAAACAGTTTTTGGTCCGTTTTTAAGGCCGCGGTCACACGTACCGCTAGGCGTCCGTTCATAATGCGAAGCTAGTGCACAGGGGGGCGGTCCTCGGCCGAACGAACATGCGTTTCCAGAGGAACGCATGCGATTGATAAGCCGATCGCATTTGTTTTTTAACGGACTGCTTAAAAACGGGGTTCCAAACGCCACGTGTGGCATCACCCTGGGGGTGATGGCACACGTGGCGTTTTGAACGTGTTTTTGGCTCGTTTTTAAGCAGTCCATCAAAAAATGCATGAGGTTTTGACCCATTTCAATTAAGTAAATTGGTCAAACCTGTAAAAAACTCATGCGTTTTTTGACGGACTGCTTAAAAACGGACCAAAACCGCATTCAAAACGCCACGTGTGCCACCACCCTTATAGTCATAGGAAAAACAAACCTGCATGAGCCCTTTTTGCTCATTAGCATAATTTTAAAAGTTGATAGATAACAAATAGAAGCAGATTACCACAGTCCCGGTGCCTGGATCTATGATTATTGTCCCTGATTTATCAGGATGGATTGTGATGGTGGATTTCCTTTAATCTGTTCAGCAAGTGTAAGATTTCTCTATTGCGCCACCGCAGGGGAAATGAGTAATTACAACATTCAGGACAAACCAAGACAAATGAAATCCTTTCTGCAAACTTACGTCCTGTGTTCCTGACTGAGGGGCTCGACTTTTTTTGTTTAACAGTTTTCTAGTATATTGGCAAAATTTCTAAATTTTTCTGTGGATTAACACTTTCCGGACCTGTCGTATCCTTATTAGATCAATGCGGGTCCTATATTGTCACCCCCCACCCCTGATTAGCTGATCTAAGTCGCTAAGTACCCCTTCCATTTGGTCACAAGATCACGTTCTAGTATTATAGTGAATAGGGTTGAGCTGCAATACCAAACGCAGCCACAATATCACATGTGGCACTGTGCTTGGTAAGCAGTGAAGAGACTTACTCGGATGCTGTGGTCTCTGCAGTCAGCCAATAGGCAGAAGTGACAAGTGTGGGACCCCCCACCAATCTGATATTGATAACCCCCTTATCATTATATATGTCCTGGAAACCCCCTTTAAGCATATACATGACAATGCAGAAATGATTTGAATACTAGTTTGATTCCGTAGACTCATTGGTAGACAGGAGCCGGATTAACTGCGGAATTTGCATTAACCCCCTCCATGCCTGACGTGTGCCTATGTGTGTATATAGTACGTGGGGCTCGGAGCAGGTCTGCCGCTGGTTTACCAGCTCATATACAAGAGTATTAGAGGCCCTTATAAGGCAGTGTGTGCAGGGTATGCCGGGTGCCAACTGTCTGTTTTATGTTTTGGGCTGTTCCCCTTCTTCATGGCAGGGGCCAATGCCGCGCATAATGTTTACGGCAAATGCAATTCTCCCATTCTTCAAAGTAATGCATAGATTATTGGGGTCGGAGGTCAGCCTCGGGAGATGTTCAGCAGGAACAGGTGCTCTCGTTTTTGGGAAGTGAGTGAATTTGAAAAAGGAAATCTATCCCCCGGGGAGCATTGCTATACCCCTCCCGTGTCACCGGGGTTCAGGCCAAAGTCGCCCGTCATGTGAGCAATCCAGAGAGGATTAAGGGATCAATTGGATATGACCTCCGCATTGACATCTGTAATATTATCAGCTGGGGACGGTCCATGGGTCCTGTTCACACCGGGTTCCAATGGGTGTCATCCCTATAGAGCTGCTGGAGAACTATAATGCCCAGCATGCCACAATAGCAGCCTATCCAACATTTGGCAAATTCTGGCATTTCCAAATTGGGTCACAACCAATTTATGGGAAAGACCAAGCTACATGGGAAAGACTTCTTACAGTTATTGTGGGAAACCCCCTGGGGACAGGGGTGCTAAGAGTTAATGAATGTGTACTTATCCTGCTCGGGATCATGTTGCATTCATAAATTCTGGCTTTGGTACCTCAACCAGGGCAGAAGAGCCACATCCGTCTGGATGAAGGTGCCAAAGACCGGAAGTACAGCTGCAATGCTGGAGCTGGGAGCTGGGTAAGTGCACTTTTGGGGGGTTTTTTGGCTCTAACCCTACGGTGTTTTCCATGATTCCTGTAAAACTCCTTTAAACTTCCAAATTTTAACAACTATGGGGTTCGTTAGTATGTAGCAGCCATTCTGATACCTGTAGTTCTTCACTTGGGGTAATTCTTAGCTGTAAACCACTGCCCAGAAGTCTTGGAATCAATGATCCTACAGAACTCCAAATGTACAGTGTAGACTGATACATGGTAACATTCTAGATAGAGGTTGTTAATTATTACATATGATGTTGGCTCTTAAGCTCCCCCTAGTGGTGACTGTAGACATCCAGAATACCTTATAGCCATTTCAATGGTTTTTCAATCAGGATAAAATTTTGTTGCAAAGGGACAGAATGGGCATAAGAAACATTAAAATGTATCACTTTCCGCAACAATTCTACATCAATGTTGTCCTGCAGCTAACGGGGTCCTCACTGACCTTTATTTCCAGCTCCCATATTGACACCTATTCAATTCAATAAAAAGTGGGAAATAAGTAAAAAATGCTACCGCTGCCCACATTTTAGCATCCAGATCCAGGAGTGGGTTAAATACAGTATTAAACCTGCTAAATCCCCATTTTTTTAAAATGATATTAAGAATTTGTAGGAAGAAATCCGGGAGAGAGACACGGAGGAGGGCGACCGCTGCAGAACAGATGAATCAGAGATGAGAGCAGAGATTACTCTCCCAGTAATAGAAGCTTTGTCTGGAAAACTCCTGAAAAATCGCATTTTTGGAGAGGTCCGACCCACCGGAAGCGTCTGCGTGCTGTGTTTGGTTTGTGCGCACCATGCCCCCTTTAACCTGATAAAATCGGGTTAAAAGTGGTGTGGTGCGGGGTGACTGACTTGCCAGCGGCTCCCTATTAAATATTTAGGGAGCCATTCAGGATCCAAAAGAGCCGGCTCTTCTTAGTGAGCGGAGCCTAATGAGCCAGCTCGCTAAGAAGAGTCGGAATTCCCATCATTATAGCACACTCCTGACAAAGCTCACCTGCAGCCCCTCCCTGCACAATGGCCTCTGCACAGGTCACAGAGCATGCCCACAACACTCTCCTTCAAATACCCAACATTTTCCCCTCTATATGGGACCTCGTGTGCAAAGCCTGGAACAAACTTTTATGTAAATTTTCACAATTTTCACCCATTTTGCTGGACAGTACAGACAGTCCCCGGGTTACATACAGGATAGGTTCTGTAGGTTTGTTCTTAAGTTGAATTTGTATGTAAGTCGGAACTGTATATTTTATAATTGTAACCCCAGCCAAAATTTTTTTGGTCTCTGTGACAATTGGATTTTAAAAATGTTGGATTGTCATAAGAACCAGGATTAATAATAAAGCTTCATTGAAGACACCTTTTATAACTCCTACAGCTGATTATTGTAGCCTAGGGCTAAAGTACAGAAAATTATCAATTACCAGAGGTCCGTTTGTAACTAGGGGTCGTCTGTAAGTTGGGTGTTCTTAAGTAGGGGACCACCTGTATTGTGGATATGAGAATGGTTGGGTCACATGGGGTCACTTTGTCATCAGCTCAGGCAGGATGGCCGCTACCGTTATCATCTACAAAAAAAAATCTGATTAAAATAATAAAATAAAACTGTATTTTTAGTTTTTTTTTTTTAAATAATTCCAAATCAAAATCCATCCTGATAAACCAGGGACATTACTCATAGATCCAGGCACCGGGACTGTGGGAATCTTCTTAAATTTGGCCCCCTTTTTTCTAAAATCATGTTTTGAAATTATACTAATGATCTTGAATAGCCCCTTAGTGCTGCGGTTTCACAGGCTGTTATAGGAGCACTTCCTCCTCCTACTATGAAAGATTACAGCAAGCAGAGGGAGGGGGAGGAGTGCAGAGGGAGCAGGGTGAGACAGTGTAACATCCTGTGAAGCTGCAGCACTGTAACACCCCCAGAGCCGTCCTGTAGTGCCAGCGGGGTTATGTTTACAGAGCGCAGTCCTTGCAGCATAGCAGAGATGCATTTCTGAATTCCAGCTCATGGACAGCTGCTTTCATCATTGTGGTCTCCATTTGTGCAGGACTCGGGTTGTGTCTGAGAAGCCGTGAATTCCTTCCTTATCTGGGAGTTGTGCGGCCTGCTCTGGGAGATTTGGAAATCCCAAATATTCATCATCAAGCAGCATATCAGAATACATTAGGTAGTTGTTAAAACTTAAAATCTTACTTGAAAAACACCCAGGAATCCACTGGCCAGACCAGGGGTGGACTAATAGTAACCAGCGCCCCTCGGAATTAGCGTCCCCATGGCGATACTTACCTTCTAATCCTGATCATAACTATCTTCTAGAAACAGCGCCACACTTTGTTCTTTGGCTGCCTCTGGTATTGCATCTCCGTTCCATTGAAATGGACAGTGCTGAGCTGCAGTACCACATACAACCTGTGGACAAGTATGGCGCTGCGTTCTACAGCCAGTAGCCCTGTTTTCCTACCCAGATTTATCAATCCTCTTTTTGCTCTACCCATGTAGCCACAAGCAGTACACTTACACACACATATTGGGGCTTATTTACTAAGGGTCCCGCAGCTGCATTTTCGCCAGTTTTCCCGACTTTTCGTTGCTCGTGCTGGGGATTGTCTCGCACGCGATCGGATTGTGTTGCTTTCGCGTCGGCTTTCACGTGACACAAATCGGTGGGCGTGCCATCGGACGATCCGACGGATTTGGACTAAGCGCAAGATTTAACATTTAAATTTATGTCGCAAGCCAAGCACTTACATGCACCGGGAGGAAGAAGGTGAACTCCTGCGGACCTGAGCGGGGAAGCGACACATGCAGGATATCTGGCGCACTATCTTCTTGAATCGCGGCACAACCACCTGCTAGCCCATTGGGACCCTCGCCAATCTTTTATTGTGTGTCTTCCTAATTCCCATGTTCCATCCATTAAGAACCCATCTCACTGTTCATCCAGAGACTCCTGTTTCATGAATAGAATTATTGAATAAAAAGGGATAACAAAGTCCAACTGACTCAACACAACTTTGATGACTTCTGGGGGCATTTGTTATTCTATAGGGACGTCAGACATTGGACACCAGTTGGCACAAGCTCACTTGACCCCCCTATCCCCATCCAGCCGGGTGAAGGGTCTTGCTCATTCCAGACATATTTGTTTTCTTAGGTAGTGACACAGAGGCCACTATGTCCCAAGTGTGGAAGTCAACACAAGTCTGGGGGCTCATCCTTGTGCTTGTAATTGCCGCTAATTTGTCATTGCTTAGCTATTTAGGACTGTGACATGTCAGCAACAGGGCGAGGAGATAAGGAGAGGGGCTTCAGCAAATGGTTACATTGTAATCTCAGGCCACATGGTGTGACCAGAGGGGGTCCGCAGGGGTCTGCAGAGGTTACACCAGGGTCTGAGATTTGTTTATATGGATTATGGGTGCCCTGCTGGGGTTCGTGATAGAGTGCAACCTCCTGAAATATGGCAGCCTGAAACACTTTCAATAGATCCCACTCACACTAAGGAATACAAGTCGTAAATTATAATGTTATGGCTCCCTCTGTCTGATAGGAATGGAGGATGACTGTATATAATAAGCCATTGCATTAGATACCGACTCACAGTAGCGGATTATAATATAGGCGGTTTGGGCGGCCGCCCGGGGCCCAAGGCTTCTAGGGAGGCCCTCTCCACCTGAACCAATCACCAAGTTTGATACTGCCCTGTAAAAATAATAATGAGCCATAAAATCCTCATGTCATCAACATATACCTATACAAGGGTCCTTCCAGGACCTTGGAAGGTCCTCAAAAGGTCCACAAACTGTACAACTTAAAAGTGGACAAAAGGGGCCCCCCTCCTTACCAAGTAGATTGATTCTACTACCATATGTGGGAAGTAAATGCCATAAAAAAATTAGATGTGCAATGGCTGGCAGTTTTATACAAAGGGAACCTGTCACCAGGGATCTCATTTTAACTAAAGACAGGTTACAGAAGCCCTTAACAGCTGCATTGCAAATCTGTCTTTCTGCCTTCTCTAAGCATTTGCATTACAATACAATTGTGTGTAATAACTTACCTTGCACCCTGACAGAATCCTCTGTGTAGTCCCAGGGGGTTGGGCTTTGGTTTGGATTTGCATTCTAAAAAACAACATGTGACCTGTCTGAGCTGCAGGCTGCCTCCATCTTTGTGCAACTGTACAGCTCCTCCCTCTCCCACTGATGTCATCTCACCAGGCTGTGACCTCTGTGAAGGAGCAGGAGGGAGGAGCTGAGAGCTGAGCAGTCTGCAGCACAGACAAGTCACATGTTGTTTTTTGAAATGCATCCGAACCAAAGCCCAACCCCTGGGACTACACAGAGAATTTTGTCAGTAAACCAGGTAAGTTATAATACACAATCATATTGTTATGCAAATGATATGCATCATCACGCAATTATTGCAGTTTTGTCCCCCACATTTTTATGGGTGCAATGGCATAATGCTTGAGGGGACCTAAGGAGTCTTTACAACATATGAAGCCCCCAGTATTGTAAATGACATATTATAGGTGGGGTCCTGTTACAGATTCTATAATGGGGCTTCCCATTGGATGCCTCCGGTATTCTGTCTCTACAACATGTGGAATGATTTGCTCATCCCCCTATCCATAGTCCACTGGCGGACCTGACAACCAATGGCGGCTCCTGTCACTGCTTCATGTAAGTGGATTGTTGTCAGACACTTTCCTAGTGAATATCTTCCCAGCAGCCAGAGAATGGAGGACAGAAAAATCCATCCGGCTCTTTCCATCCTGGAAATCTCCGGGGACCATCTTGTCTTCATTAATTTCTTGGCAGAGAAGACGTGCGCTGGCGCGGGTTCCTGGTCCTGCGCTCACAGCCGGAGCTGATGTACAGCGCCAGATCACTTAGGACGTTTCTGAAAGAAGTGAAAGTAGCTCATTATCACTTGGGGGTCAATGTCGATGCAGAGGGGCAATAGCGCCGGGGTGTGAGGATATGGGGGAGGCATTACAAGCTGTTATGTGTGCTGCCTTTGTGATAGAGTCTGGGGTATAATTGTGGGGGGCGCAGCCTCGGGAAGCCCCTTCTGTCCTATATGAGCGGACAACTAATAAGTGCAACATTATAGGAGCCGCCTCTGGATACAACGCAGTGTCCTTACCCTAACCCTAATCACACAATATCGAAAAGTTATAAAACTTTGTAACAAACTTTTTGTTTTAGGTTTTTTTTTTTTTTTTTTTTTGCTGTAAATATATAAAAATCTGTCCAGAACTTCCAAGCCGGCTGGATAAGGAGGGGGTGAGTGCAGATCACCCTTCCCCTCACCATAGGGAAGCTGAGCGGCCACCCCGTAACGTGGGTAGGAACAACGCAGTGTGGTCACCCGCCTGCAGAGACACAAAGGTGTGCCCACCGCACCGCGCCCGCATGCCATGCATGTCTATGGCAGCCTCTGCCAGTATGGCGGCTGCCATCATGCGGACTCCTGCAATGTAGAAGTATAAATGTAGAGTATGAATCACCATAAACATAGCAGCAATGTGAGCTGGAGCAACTTTCTTAATTAAAATCATTTTACCATTAAGGATCTACAGCTCCTCTGCTCATCTATACGTCTCCATGGTTACAGACTACAAATAAAACCTGTGTAGTCTGATCCTGCAGTCACGTGGACTGGAGCACCATGCAAACTTAGCCAAATCACAGAAGACCAACCAGATCATTTATAGTCCATCTCTATTATGGGCCATTGGGGAGAGGGGGCAAGTGCAGGACCCCTACTATGAATCCCATATGCTCAATGTGTGTTTGGGATATGGGAGTGAGTCAATTTTCAAAGAGTTGATGCCGTATCTCCGCAGTTATGTGGAATAGGTCAGACATTACAGGAAGTACATGATATACTGTGCTCCGTTATGTTACATAGAGTCCTGATCTGGATAACAGACCCACCATGAGCGCGGCCCCTTCATCTGCCTCATCTAATGACTAGAAGATGTATAATCAGATCCGCTCACCTCCCACAGGTCCTACATCTGTACAGGGCTTTAGCAAAGCATGCTGGGAAGTCATCATCGTATCTCGTCCTCCTGTTATCATTTTTTTTTAAAAAGTTTGTTCTAGTTTTTAAATCATCAAGATGTTGCCCCAAAATCTGTACAGCCGAGACCTGCAGAAAGGGGACCCCCCCCGGTATCACACATACAAATCTTATCAAATACCTCATTTCCGGAGCACAATACAAGTATCAGCTCGCCACTAAGATTGCCCCTGCGCCAGTTTTTTGTCGGACTTTGCACATTCTTTTCAGTGCAGATTTACTTACCCGGTCCTGTTGCGATCCAGCGGTGCGTTCTCTGCGGAGGATTCGGGTCTTCCGGCGATTCACTAAGGTAATTCCCCCGACGTCCACCAGGAGTCGCTGATGCGCTGAAGTTCATCGGAATGCACTGAACTTCACCAAGCCGGCCGAGTGCAGGTAAGCGCGTGTCCAGCGACAAATTTTTCCGAATCCGTCGCGTTTTCGTACGGCCACGCCCCCCCATTTCCGTCGCGTGCGTGCCGGCGCCGATGCGCCACAATTTGATCAAGTGCGCCAAAAACCCGGGGCAATTCAGGGAAAATCGGCGCAAAACTGAAAAATTCGGGTAAATCGCTGTAAAAACGCAATTCGGGCCCTTAGTAAATGACCCGCTATGTGTCAGTGTGTTAGTACAATGTCAGAAGCCAGATGAAAGTGCATATACACCTTGTACCCTGATCCTATAACCATATTGTCACCCCACAGAACTAAATGGATCATAATGGGGGTCATTTACTAAGGGCCCGATTTGCGGTTTCCCGACGTGTTACCCGAATATTTCCGATTTGCGCCGATTTCCCCTGAATTGCACACGCGACCGGATTGTGGCGCATCGGCGCTGGCATGCACGCGACGGAAATCGGGGGGCGTGGCCGAACGAAAACCCAACGGATTCGGAAAAACCGCCGCATTTAAAAAAAAAAAAATCTGTCGCACTTACCTTCACTCAGCTCGGCTCAGTGAACTCCAGCGCGTTCCAATGCTTTTCAGCGCAGCAGCGCCACCTGGTGGACGGCGGAGGAACTACCTTAATGAATCCCGGCCGGACCCGAATCCAGCGCAGAGAACGCGCCGCTGGATCGCGAATGGACTGGGTAGGTAAATCTGCCCCAATGTGTCTGCTTAGAGAGTCCCTGCCTAAACAATGAGATTTTGCACTGAACAGCCTAGGGAGTAATAGGAGCTAAAACAGCAATAAAAATTGTAAAATTGTAAAGTAAAGAGTTAAAATGATCTTTATTGTGGTAACATTACTAGGGGATAGAAATGTGAGAATTTTCTTTCGTTGGGAAAACCCCTTTAAGGGAATCCACTGACTTTGCACATAAATTTGTTGTCCCCATAATGAGCCAAAAGTAAACATATTAAGGAGTAATTTTATTTAACGTTACCCTCCAGTACTACATAGATACATGGATTATAGACTTGTGTAAATGTTATCTGTATGGAAAAATCCTTTAAGGAAAAGGATATGCACAGTAATGAGAAAAACCAAGCAATCCCAAAAAGATGAAAAAAATGATGTTGGTCGGAAATTATAATAATTAAAGCAAGAAAGCTTAAAAGTTTTGAGATTCTTGTGGAGGACCCCCGTCCTGCTGCTGCTCCGGCCCCCTCCTCCTCCTGTATGCTGGAGACATCTATCCAGTTTCTTTGTTACTCCAGAGAGCTGATTCATCAAGTATTTCTAAATTTCTCGCAGCAGGAAAGAGGAGTCTGCAGCTGAACCCGGCGACTGGAGGGAGAGTTCTCATAAAGAGAGTTTATGGCATTTAGCTCAAACTCTATAGAAAGTTCTGTTCTTTGTCTAAATATTTCTGCTGTTGAGAAACGTAAAGAGTATTTATCTTACAGTGTAAACAAATCACCAACTAAGATACATGATAGATAGATAGATAGATATGAGATAGATAGATAGATAGATAGATAGATAGATAGATAGATATGAGATAGATAGATAGATATGAGATAGATAGATAGATAGATAGATATGAGATAGATAGATAGATAGATAGATATGATATAGATAGATAGATAGATAGATATGAGATAGATAGATAGATAGATAGATATGAGATAGATAGATATGAGATAGATAGATGATAGATAGATAGATAGATAGATAGGAGATAGATAGATAGATATGAGATAGATAGATAGATAAACAGATAGATAGATAGGAGATAGATAGATAGATATGAGATAGATAGATAGATAGATATGAGATAGATAGATAGATAGATAGATAGATATGAGATAGATAGATAGATAAACAGATAGATAGATAGGAGATAGATAGATAGATATGAGATAGATAGATAGATAGATAGATATGAGATAGATAGATAGATAGATAGATAGATATGAGATAGATAGATAGATAGATAGATATGAGATAGATAGATAGATAGATATGAGATAGATAGATAGATAGATAGATAGATATTATATAGATAGATAGATAGATAGATATGAGATAGATAGATAGATAGATAGATAGATATGAGATAGATAGATATGAGATAGATAGATAGATGATAGATAGATAGATAGATAGATAGATAGATAGATAGATAGGAGATAGATAGATAGATATGAGATAGATAGATAGATAAACAGATAGATAGATAGGAGATAGATAGATAGATATGAGATAGATAGATAGATAGATATGAGATAGATAGATAGATAGATAGATAGATAGATAGATATGAGATAGATAGATAGATAAACAGATAGATAGATAGGAGATAGATAGATAGATATGAGATAGATAGATAGATAGATAGATAGATAGATAGATATGAGATAGATAGATAGATAGATAGATAGATAGATAAACAGATAGATAGATAGGAGATAGATAGATAGATATGAGATAGATAGATAGATAGATATGAGATAGATAGATAGATAGATAGATAGATAGATAGATATGAGATAGATAGATAGATAAACAGATAGATAGATAGGAGATAGATAGATAGATATGAGATAGATAGATAGATAGATAGATAGATAGATAGATAGATAGATATGAGATAGATAGATAGATAGATAGATAGATAGATAGATAGATAAACAGATAGATAGATAGGAGATAGATAGATAGATATGAGATAGATAGATAGATAGATATGAGATAGATAGATAGATAGATAGATAGATAGATATGAGATAGATAGATAGATAGATAGATATGAGATAGATAGATAGATAGATAGATAGATAGATAGATAGATAGATAGATAAGTAGTTGAAAGTAGGCAGCACTCCAAATTAGGACCTGAAGCCTGGTTCTGAGTGCCTGCACCCACTATTGCTTTTCCTTGGTGTGCTGTTTGGACTTTCCCTACGTAGATAGATAGATAGATAGATAGATAGATAGATAGATAAATAGATAGATATGAGATAGATAGATAGATAGATAGATAGATAGATAAATAGATATGGGATAGATAGATATGAGATAGATAGTAGATAGATATATATGAGATAGATAGATATGAGATAGATAGATAGATAGATAGATATGGTATAGATAGATAGATAGGAGATGGATAGATAGATAGGAGATAGATAGATAAATAGATAGATATGAGATAGATAGATAGATAGATAGATAGATAGATAGATAGATAGATATGAGATAGATGGATAGATAGATAGATAGAGATAGATAGATAGATAGATAGATAGATAGATAGATAGATAGATAGATAGATAGATAGATATGGGATAGATAGATATGAGATAGATAGTAGATAGATATGAGATAGATAGATATGAGGTAGATAGTAGATAGATAGATATGAGATAGATAGATAGATAGATAGATAGATATGAGATAGATGGATAGATAGATATGGGATAGATGGATAGATAGATAGATAGATATGAGATAGATAGATAGATAGATAGATAGATATGGGATAGATAGATAGATATGAGATAGATAGATAGGAATTAGATAGATAGGAGATAGATAGATATGAGATAGATAGGAGATAGATATGAGATGGATACATTGGGCCACATTTATCACTTTTGTGCGCCTAAGTGTAGTAGTTGCGCCTAAATTCGGGCGCACTGTTTTGCCAGAATTATCACAAGCTACAACCATCTGTGATAAGTATATTTCCTGCCTCTTATTAATCACTTTACTTTAACGCAGTTTAGGCGCAATGTTAGATTTGGGCCGTAAATGTGATCCTGCTACAAGCTCCTCTCTGCTTCTCCCACAGCCCAGAATGAAGATAACACTCACAGCAGCACCCAGGTGTGTGACACCCAGCACCCAGTGACCTCCTCAGCAGGGGCTTCTCCTGGAGGGGATCCCCCAGTGCTGGTCTCCTGCTGCACCCCTGTAATTCTGCACAATATCCCCCTCAGACACACTGGTGATACTGTGCAGAATTACATGGGGGACACTTGTTTGTAGTATCTGCAAACTTCTGCAAGCTTCTGCAAACTTGTGCAAACTTCTCTTGCTCTTGCTGTGAGCTCAGGGTTTTGCAGAATATTTTGTAAATAGAAAGTGATGAACTGTAAATAGAGTCTGCAGCTCCTGTCTGCAGAGTATCTAATTGTATCTATTACATGTTCTAGTGTCTGGCTGAGCTCTGCTGCTAGAAATGAGCTCTTCTGCAAAGGGGCTCAGTGCTTTCTTCTCAGATAACCCCACCTTCGGGCTGGAGTGTTGTTGCGCCCGTTTTTGCGCCTAAATGCAAAAGTCGCACGTGATGAATATCATTAGGCGCAGCAAAACATCTGGAATTGAATGATAGATGAGGGAAAGGTGGTTATTTTAGCTGCGCGGCTAATTTGACGTTTAATCGCAAAACGGGCGCAAAAACGGTGCCCCTAAACGAAAAGGCGCAAAAACAACAGAAAAAACAAGTGATAAATGTGGCCCATAGTAGGGACAGATGTATCTTTTTTATGCATTTGCACATTTCTTTGTTCTCACTGGTTTTCCTGCTTTGTACCTACTTTATCTCTGAACTTCACCTGCTGGCAGATGGTGGCGCATAATGGGGGTCATTTACTAAGGGCCCGATTCGCGTTCTCTCGACGTGTTACCCGAATATTTCCGATTTTCCCTGAATTGCCCCGGGGGTTTTGACGCACGCGATCGGATTGAGGCGCATAGGGGCTGGCATGCACGTGACGGAAATCGGGGGGCGTGACCGGACGAAAACCCGACGGATCCAGAAAAAACGCTGCATTTTTTTAAAAAAAAAGTGTCGCTGAACTCCGGCGGACCTCGGGGGACGTCTGGTGGACGTCGGAGGAACTACCTTAGTGAATCGCCAGAAGACCCGAATCCACCGCAGAGAACGCGCCGCTGGATCGCGAATGGACCGGGTAAGTAAATCTGCCACAATGTATCAATGATTTGCGCCTAAAATGTTGCAAGAAAATGTGCAAATACACCTCAGTCGTCCCCCCCCAAAAAGCCTAATTTATCTAAAGGAAATCAGCCCAAGGATAAATAAATAAAAAGAAGCAATGATAAATGACAAGACGTAAGATACATCTTCTCAACAATGAAAATAAAAAAATTATAAACAAATAGAACGATGTGTAACTTATGAAATAGAGAAAGAGAGAAAGATGATTTGGCGAGCTCTGTGCAGCGCTACGTTATCTGTGTGCGCTATATAAATAAAGGAGTTATTATGGCATGTGACGCAGAACTATATCCACTGCTACTCCGTGTCAGTTCTCACTGTTCTGGAATTCTATTCCCAAACCAGTCAGCTCAGGATGAACAGTAGTGCAGCCTTCACCGTCAGATGAAGCGGTGTCCCCTGTGTAATTACACATCATGTGAGTTCCCTGAGATGGATTCTATTACAATACATCATGCATTCTCCCCTGACTCGTATTGTCCACAAAATGTTGTAAATTACTGCTCTTCCCGGCCCGAGGGCCTGTGCAGGAACATTGGGAGGATTAGATGTTTTCTTCCCTCCAGCAGCTTGAAGGTTAATCGTCCTCATTCATTAGGGGATTTTTAACTCCATAGGAGTCTATGGGGCTCACAAATGAGGGAATGCGCTACTGAAAATTGGTAATCATACGACCAATTATTAACAGATCAGAGGTAACGTGACTCTAATCCAACCCCCCCCCCTCCATGAATCTTTTTGAAGTGATAGATGAATACAGCGCCCCTGACATCCTCAATTATCTGTGCAGCAGAATAACAAAAACCCATCAACTGAGACAATATAAGAGCAGAGAATCACAACTTATCTCCTCCTCCTCCGAAGTATAGAGGAAGAAGCGCAGTGATCCCATGTAAAGCCGGCGTGTCACTACATATTATCACTGTATCACCGCACCCACAACTTGTGTCATTGTAAATTGCTGGTCACTGAAGGAAGCGGTATAATACTGCCCCCTGTGTACAAGAATATAACTACTATAATACTGCCCCCTATGTACAAGAATATAACTACTATAATACTGCCCCCTATGTACAGGAATATAACTACTATAATACTGCCCCCTATGTACAAGAATATAACTACTATAACACTGCCCCCTATGTACAAGAATATAACTACTATAATACTGCCCCCTATGTACAAGAATATAACTACTATAATACTGTCCCCTATGTACAGGAATATAACTACTATAATACTGCTCCCTATGTACAAGAATATAACTACTATAATACTGCCCCCTATGTACAGGAATATAACTACTATAATACTGCCCCCTATGTACAAAAATATAACTACTATAATACTGCCCCCTATGTACAAGAATATAACTACTATAATACTGCCCCCTATGTACAGGGATATAACTACTATAATACTGCCTCCTATGTACAGGAATATAACTACTATAATACTGCCCCCTATGTACAAGAATAACTACTATAATACTGCCCCCTATGTACAGGAATATAACTACTATAATACTGCCCCCTATGTACAAGAATATAACTACTATAATACTGCCTCCTATGTACAAGAATATATCTACTATAATACTGCCCCCTATGTACAGGAATATAACTACTATAATACTGCCCCCTATGTACAAGAATATAACTACTATAATACTGCCCCCCTATGTACAAGAATATAACTACTATAATACTGCCCCCCTATGTACAAGAATATAACTACTATAATACTGCCCCCCTATGTACAAGAATATAACTACTATAATACTGCCCCCCTATGTACAAGAATATAACTACTATAATACTGCCCCCTGTGTACAAGAATATAACTACTATAATACTGCCCCCTATGTACAGGAATATAACTACTATAATACTGCCCCCTATGTACAAGAATATAACTACTATAATACTGCCCCCCTATGTACAAGAATATAACTACTATAATACTGCCCCCCTATGTACAAGAATATAACTACTATAATACTGCCCCTATGTACAGGAATATAACTACTATAATACTGCCCCCTATGTACAAGAATATAACTACTATAATGCTGCCCCCTGTGTACAAGAATATAACTACTATAATGCTGCCCCCTGTGTACAAGAATATAACTACTATAATACTGCCCCCTGTGTACAAGAATATAACTACTATAATACTGCCCCCTATGTACAAGAATATAACTACTATAATGCTGCCCCCTGTGTACAAGAATATAACTACTATAATACTGCCCCCTATGTACAAGAATATAACTACTATAATGCTGCCCCCTGTGTACAAGAATATAACTACTATAATACTGCCCCCTATGTACAAGAATATAACTACTATAATACTGCCCCCTGTGTACAAGAATATAACTACTATAATACTGCCCCCCTATGTACAAGAATATAACTACTATAATACTGCCCCCTATGTACAAGAATATAACTAATATAATACTGCCCCCTATGTACAAGAATATAACTACTATAATACTGCCCCCTATGTACAAGAATATAACTACTATAATACTGCCCCCTATGTACAAGAATATAACTACTATAATACTGCCCCCTATGTACAAGAATATAACTACTATAATACTGCCCCCTATGTACAAGAATATAACTACTATAATACTGCCCCCTATGTACAAGAATATAACTACTATAATACTGCCCCCTGTGTACAAGAATATAACTACTATAATACTGCCCCCCTATGTACAAGAATATAACTACTATAATACTGCCCCCTATGTACAAGAATATAACTACTATAATACTGCCCCCTATGTACAAGAATATAACTACTATAATACTGCCCCCTATGTACAAGAATATAACTACTATAATACTGCCCCCTATGTACAAGAATATAACTACTATAATACTGCCCCCTATGTACAGGAATATAACTACTATAATACTGCCCCCTATGTACAAGAATATAACTACTATAATACTGCCCCCTATGTACAAGAATATAACTACTATAATACTGCCCCTTATGTACAAGAATATAACTACTATAATACTGCCCCCTATGTACAGGAATATAACTACTATAATACTGTCCCTATGTACAAGAATATAACTACTATAATAATGCCCCCTATGTACAAGAATGTAACTACTATAATACTGCCCCCTATGTACAAGACTATAACTACTATAATACTGCCCCCTATGTACAAGAATATAACTACTATAATACTGCCCCCTATGTACAAGACTATAACTACTATAATACCACCCCCTATGTACAGGAATATAACTACTATAATACTGCCCCCTATGTACAAGAATATAACTACTATAATACTGCCCCCTATGTACAAGAATATAACTACTATAATACTGCCCCCTATGTACAAGAATATAACTACTATAATACTGCCCCCTATGTACAGGAATATAACTACTATAATACCGCCCCCTATGTACAAGAATATAACTACTATAATACTGCCCCCTATGTAAAGGAATATAACTACTATAATACTGCCCCCTATGTACAAGAATATAACTACTATAATACTGCCCCCTATGTACAAGAATATAACTACTATAATACTGCCTCCTATGTACAAGAATATAACTACTATAATACTGCCCCCTATGTACAAGAATATAACTACTATAATACTGCCTCTTATGTACAAGAATATAACTACTATAATACTGCCACCTATGTACAAGAATATAACTACTATAATACTGCCACCTATGTACAAGAATATAACTACTATAATACTGCCCCCCTATGTACAAGAATATAACTACTATAATACTGCCCCCTATGTACAGGAATATAACTACTATAATACTGCCCCCTATGTACAGGAATATAACTACTATAATACTGCCCCCTATGTACAAGGATATAACTACTATAATACTGCCCCCTATGTACAAGAATATAACTACTATAATACTGCCCCCTGTGTACAAGAATATAACTACTATAATACTGCCCCCTATGTACAAGAATATAACTACTATAATACTGCCTCTATGTACAGGAATATAACTACTATAATACTGCCCCCCTATGTACAAGAATATAACTACTATAATACTGCCCCCTATGTACAAGAATATAACTACTATAATACTGCCTCTTATGTACAAGAATATAACTACTATAATACTGCCCCGTATGTATAGGGATATAACTACTATAATACTGCCCCCTATGTACAAGGATATAACTACTATAATACTGCCCCTATGTACAAGAATATAACTACTATAATACTGCCCCCTATGTACAGGAATATAACTACTATAATACTGCCCCCTATATACAAGAATATAACTACTATAATACTACCCCCTATGTACAAGAATATAACTACTATAATACTACCCCCTATGTACAAGGATATAACTACTATAATACTGCCCCTATGTACAAGAATATAACTACTATAATACTGCCCCCTATGTACAAGAATATAACTACTATAATACTGCCCCCTATGTACAAGAATATAACTACTATAATACTGCCCCCTATGTACAAGAATATAACTACTATAATACTGCCCCCTATGTACAAGAATATAACTACTATAATACTGCCCCCCTATGTACAAGAATATAACTACTATAATACTGCTCCCTATGTACAGGAATATAACTACTATAATACTGCCTCCTATGTACAAGAATATAACTACTATAATACTGCCCCCCTATGTACAAGAATATAACTACTATAATACTGCCCCCTATGTACAGGAATATAACTACTATAATACTGCCCCCTATGTACAGGAGTATAACTACTATAATACTACCCCCTATGTACAAGAATATAACTACTATAATACTACCCCCTATGTACAAGGATATAACTACTATAATACTGCCCCTATGTACAAGAATATAACTACTATAATACTGCCCCCTATTTACAAGAATATAACTACTATAATACTGCCCCCTATGTACAAGAATATAACTACTATAATACTGCCACCTATGTACAAGAATATAACTACTATAATACTGCCCCCCTATGTACAAGAATATAACTACTATAATACTGCTCCCTATGTACATTAATATAACTACTATAATACTGCCTCCTATGTACAAGAATATAACTACTATAATACTGCCCCCCTATGTACAAGAATATAACTACTATAATACTGCCCCCTATGTACAAGAATATAATTACTATAATACTGCCCCCTATGTACAAGAATATAATTACTATAATACTGCCCTCTATGTACAAGAATATAATTACTATAATACTGCCCCCTATGTACAGGAATATAACTACTATAATACTGCCTCCTATGTACAGGAATATAACTACTATAATACTGCCCCCTATGTACAGGAATATAACTACTATAATACTGCTCCCTATGTACAGGAATATAACTACTATAATACTGCCCCCTATGTACAGGAATATAACTACTATAATACTGCCCCCTATGTACAAGAATATAACTACTATAATACTGCCCCCTATGTACAAGAATATAACTACTATAATACTGCCCCCTATGTACAAGAATATAACTACTATAATACTGCCTCCTATGTACAAGAATATAACTACTATAATACTGCCCCCTATGTACAGGAATATAACTACTATAATACTGCCCCCTATGTACAAGTATATAACTACTATAATACTGCCCCCTATGTACAAGAATATAACTACTATAATACTGCCCCCTATGTACAGGAATATAACTACTATAATACTGCCCCCTATGTACAAGAATATAACTACTATAATACTGCCCCCTATGTACAGGAATATAACTACTATAATACTGCCCCTATGTACAAGTATATAACTACTATAATACTGCCCCCTATGTACAAGAATAGAACTACTATAATATAGCAGATGATAATGAGGTGATGATAGTCTGTTATACTATATGGCGGAGCTCTCACCCGGGTTGGATGCCGCTCCTGGCTGTACTTGCAGTATATATGAGATTCCATTCACTTTTTACAGTATGTTTCTTTCCTGCGGCTTGTTCGCACTTGCTCGCTTTAGATCTGGCTTCAATATATTTTCAGCTCGTGATAAAACAGATGAAACTCACAATAAAAGTTCAGTATTTCTCCCACATCTGGTCCAACGCACGAGACGGGTGAACATCTTCCATTGAGTTAGGTAGAGGATACATGGAGAGGGACCCTAAGGAGGAGATGAATACAGGCCCCTCCGGATCACATCCATGTTGTACTTATGTCCTGGTGGTCTATTGCCCCTCTATGTCCTTTCTGTGTCTATTTGATCGATTCTCCCCCCTTTTTATGGACTCGGCACCCTGTAACATGGATGAGGCCCCTATATCTGGACTCCCTCTCCCCATAGATCCTATAGCAGCCTCATGGGTCTATACTCTTGGATCCATCAGTATCACTTCTGAATTATACACCAGTCACATCAAGAGCTGCATTCAAAACGTTGCTGACTCGACACGAGTGCATCCTCGGTAGTGTGCCAAACTCTTGTACAGTAGGTGTTGCCTAGGTAAGTCCTTGTGGCAGAACCAGATGATTGAAAGGCGGATCTGAGCCTCATAATCGGATCAGGTATGTGGACTTTTATTATTCCATCCTCTTCGCTCATGCAGACTCAATGGGTTACATTTACTTACCAGTCCTGTCGCGATCCCCGCCCGTGCGCTGTCCAACGAGTATTCGGGTCTGCCGCGATTCACTAAGATCGTGCATCCAATTTCCTGCATGTGTCCCTTCCTCCGCTGAGGTCTGCCGGAGTTCACCTTCTTCTTCCCGGTGCATGTAAGTGCTGATCTTGCGACACAATTTGCTTTTTAAATTCTGCAGTTTGTCCGAATCAGTCGGGTTGTCCGACGGCCACATCCCCCGATTTGTGTCGCATGCAAGCCGGCGCCGATGTGCCACAATCAGATCGCATGCGCCAAAAACCCGGGGCAATTCAGGGCAAAACGGAAAAAATTCACGTAACCAGACGAAAATACGGCGTTCGGAGCCTTAGTATATGTGCCCCATTGACCGATTGATGAAATGTGTATGCTTGGATGGGTTGAGCATGTATGTGTATGGGAAGTTGGAAAGGAATAACTACAGGATGAACACCTTTGGGGTGCGTGGACACTTTATCCATAGGATAAGTCCTCAATATCATAATGATGGGAGTCCAAAATCCAGCAACCCAAAGACCTGTCTACGAACAAAGAATGGGACAGACAGCACCGTTTTCTGTTTAGTGGTCAGACCAGGTTACTGCAGATCAGATCCAATTCAAGTCAAAACTAAGTTGCAATGGCTTGATTCAGCCACTACACGGAGAATGGCGCAATCTGCTCCCTGCCCCACTATCTATTCATCAGCTGCTTCATGGGGCTCTGGGTGTTGCACCCCCATCAATCTGGAAATGAGCAGCTACCCTTAGATTTTACCCCTTTGAAGGGCATCTACCATCATGATAAAAGACTGTATGCAAATGAGCCTGAGGGGCTCCAGACTCCATTAACACCTATGGAGCCCGGAGCCCCTCAGGCTCGTTTGCATACAGTCCTTAATCCTGGAGGTAGCCATAACTTGCGCTCCACCACTTCACGGATCCAGTCCCTCCCGACTAATAAAGTTTTTCTCCTTCCTCTCCAGTTCTTGCGCCCCAGTATGTTTTGCATTTCCTCCGACCCCCTATTTGCCCTCTCCTGTGCACAAATACTGAACCCGATGTAACTCGATAAAACTTTGCTACCGATCCTCACTCCAACCTTTGCTCTTTTCAGGAAAGGGGGGGTCACACATTAAACTAATTTGCCTCACAACTGGAATTTTTTAGGATGACAGAGCGGCGGCCATGTTGGCTTCATTATATCACTGCGACTGTCAGACCCTAAGCCGATCCTTCTGTCTGTAACGCGCGGAGCCTGAACTACTTGGCTGGAACAACTTTAATAGGAAACAGTTTAGGGACATTAATCAGGAGACGGTCCATGTGACAAGCGCCGCTGTTATATTCGGATACCGCCTGGCGCGTTATAAAGCAATCTATACCATATAGAAGAGCATCTACTGCCCCCGTACATGATGTCAGAGCGGGGAGAGGGGATGAGAAACAGATTCTGGGAAGTGTTTTGTATCGTAAACCTCAGATATCATGATAGGAGTTATCTGTGCGCAGAAAATGTACCGTAAAACCGTGCAAGGAGCTTTCTAGTACTGGGGCTTTACCACAATCCAGGTAATTATGGTGATAATCCGGAGGAGCCATCAATTTATGAATAGTTGAGGTCCAACCATTGATTTGGAGGTGCTGGGTGGTTGCCAATGACACAGACTCCAAGGTTATCAGTGCGTGTCTTCTTGGCAAATATTTCAACCAGTCTCTGCCCCCAGTGCACTTTCCGGCTGATTTGCATATACATAAAGAAAGCATAATCTCTGCATTGTTTCATCGGTTTGTGACCACAAAGGTAGGTAACTGCTCCTATTCAAGGCCCAGTGTGGGAGGCATGTTGTCCCTTTAAATGGCAGTGTAAGACCATGCTAAAGTGACTGCCACCTTGAATATCTCCAGACTGATACATTGCAATAGAATAGTACTGAGATTTGTGCTTATTGAATTGAGAACAATGGGGCTCAATTACTAAGGGTCCGTATCGCGCACTTTCGTCGGGTTTCTCTACCATTTCCGATTTGCGCCGAATTGCCCCGGGATTTTGGCACACGCGATCGGATTGTGGCACATCGTCGCCGGCATTCACGCGACAGAAATCAGAGGCCGTCGGACAACCCGACAGATTCGGAAAAAATAAGTTATTTAAAAAGCAAATTGTGTCGCAAGATCAAGCACTTACATGCACCAGGAAGAAGGTGAACTCTGGCGGACCTCAGCACAGCAGTGACACCTACTGGATATCGGGCGCACGACCTTAGTGAATCCCAGCAGACCCGAATCCTCCTCGGACAACACGTCGCTGGATCGCGACTGGACCGGGTAAGTAAATGTGCCCCAATGTATCAGTAGCCTGTAAGAATGTTCCCTCGAACTGACAGCAAACAGAGATTGTGAATATGGAAAGAAAAGGAAACATCAAGTACATGAGAAAGATGCAGAACTTCTCTTTTTATTTCCAGAAAAATAGACAATCCCTTTAAGGAGTGTGCTCCACAAAGAATGTGCCTCTAGACCAGTGGTGGCGAACCTATGGCACGGGTCCCAGAGGTGGCACTCAGAGCCCTCTCAGTGGGCACTCAGGCTATTGGCCCATGGCAGAGTTTGCAGGAAGAGAGAGGCGGTGTGGACAGGGTCAAGTTATCATTGGAGCTCCTTCTGTGTGACCCCTGAATCTTCCTGTTCAGGGGTCTGTCAAGGCAATCCACATTTCTTCTCCTTTAGACAAAGGTATTGGAGCCCTCAGGACCATTGAAAGATGTGGTATAGCACAGAGCAAGAAGATTGTAATATGTTACTGCTTGAATTGCCTTGTTGGCACTTTTCAAAAAAATATGCACGTTTTGGGTTCCAGTTTGGGCACTCGACCTCTAAAAGGTTTGCCATCACTGCTCTAGACCGATGTTCCCATCATTCTCAACTCTACATCTTATCTATATGTGTATCTCACAGTAACTAATATACAGTATAAATGTTTGATGCTCTATAAATACACAGTTACAGTAATGTATCACATCCTGTAAGCCATAGATTTACATTAATAAATACTGTGCCGCCACTCACTGCTCCTGGAATTATATTCTCCCTATAAAAATATACTGGGCCCATGTCAGAGAACCGGATAACAGTCCATGTCATGCATATAGTCTTGAAGGAGGACAATCTTTTTTAAAACTTTCTACATAATTAAAATGGGTTATTGTAAATTAAAGGAAATCTACAATCTCCCCCCCCCTCCCTCTGTGCTGAAACTTCCTCTGCTACAGTTAGATTACATCAGGCAGAGGGAGCAGATGGAGAGGGTGAGACAGTGTAACAGCCTGTGAATCTGCAGTACAGAAGGGCTCTGGTAACACCCCCAAGAGCCATTTAGGCTCATTAGCAAAATCTTAAAAGTTGATTTTAGAAGGAAGGAGGCCATGGATAACAAATATAAGAAGATGACCACAGTCCCGGTGCCTGGATCTATGAGTAAGTGCCCCTGCTTTATCAGGATGGATTTTGATGGTAGATTTCCTTTAAGGATTTCTGTCCACCAATGGGATTTCAACCAACATCTCAGGGGCCAGTATACAGCCGCCCATCATTCAGCATATGCTCCAGGAACCTATAGCACTGGTGTTTCGGGGCACCTTGATTGTCCATTGACACAAACACAATAAACTCTGCACCTAGAAGTGACATCACAATCTATTAAAGCGATAGAAACTCAACAGATCAGAAGGAATGGATTTCTCGATTGCTTAGGGGTCTGACTAGTGTAGACCGCAGGAGTCATGATCCTTCAGCCCAAAGCTTACCAGATCTAGACCAGCTGGTAGGTTTTGGGTTCTAAGGTCTGAAAAGTCATGGCTCCTGAGGTCCTGAATCTTAAAGTGAACCTGCCACCAGGAATGTGATTTTTAGCTGACCGCTTCCATTAGCCTATGTTATGCGTATTTTAAAAATGCCTTTGTCTGAATCATTTCAGTACTAAATATCAGTCACATTACTTAGCTCCCTGCCAGAAGTGTGTAGTGAGTCCCAGGGAAGGGCAGCTGCAGCCTGTGTGTGCCTGTGTCTCCTCATGAATTCCTACTCTCCTCCACATCATCCCCTGGAGCTGTGGAAGAGAGGAGAGCCAGGTAATGCAAATTAAACTTCCTGATGTCTGATGGACCTGAGGTACTGAAGCCAAATGAGCATTGGGTGCTGAGGATTTATATGTTATGGGTTCTGCTGTCAAGGTACTGATAAGTCTTGGTTGCTGAGGTCTGGGGTCTTATTAGTCCTGGTCTGATGACCCTTAAGTACTGAGGCATAAGAAGCATTGGGTGCTGAGGTCTGATAATTTGGGTGCTGAGTTCTGATAAGCATTGGTTGATAAGGTTTGGCATGTGATAAATGTACTGTGATCTAATAAGTTTTTTTTGGAAGCTCAGGTCTAGAGTCTTCTCACTACTGGATGGTCTGAAACATTATGGGGGTCATTTACTAAGGGCCCGATTAACGTTTTTACGGCAGGTTACCCAAATTTTTCCGTTTTGCGCTAATTTTCCCTATATTGCCCCGGGATTTTGACGCACGCGATCAGATTGTGTTGCATCGGCGCTTTCGGCGGGCGTGGCCGTACGAAAACCCGACAGATTCGGAAAAAACGCAGCATTTAAAAAAAAAAAAAGTGTCGCTGGACACGCGACATCAGTTTTAGGTGCTGAGTTTTGGGTTCTGATTAATTTTGGATGCTACGGTCTGGATGAGTCTTAGGTAGTGGGCAATGGTCTACTGATTCCTTGATGCTGTGGTCTGATGAGTCTTTGGTAC
Organism: Engystomops pustulosus; assembly: GCF_040894005.1. Taxonomy (NCBI): domain Eukaryota; kingdom Metazoa; phylum Chordata; class Amphibia; order Anura; family Leptodactylidae; genus Engystomops; species Engystomops pustulosus. The sequence goes on along the minus strand of NC_092420.1, from coordinate 12,784,431 downwards.
TGGGCTGGGGACCGATAGGTCATTAAAGGTCCTTGGTTACTAAAGTATGACTAATAACCACTTTTAGGTTCTGAGGTCAGAGGCCAGAATGGGTCAGGGTGCTGTGTGGTGCCTAAGTGTCTTGTGACAGCTGCCATTGCAGCTCATGAACCTGTGATTCAAGGTCATAAAACAGGGGTAGCGTCTATAAATTAATGGTGGGGGCAAAAGCAGCAAGTGTGGTTACAGCCCTAAGCATGAACTGACAAAGCAAAATGGTCCCTGTGTAGTCCTAATTCCTCATGAGACCTAATTTCCAATCATTTTATATTGGTAAATCCATATATATTATTGCTGGATGGGAACGGAGACAGAAGAGCCATAAGACTGAGGTATGGGCTGCGTCCTGTATGGACGAGGTGGGATCTAACATCTAGGAGAGACATCATTGTAAATGTGATTTAGCTCTGTCTCCGCTACCGTCTGATCTTATCTTCACATGTTACGGAGCTGGAATTTATCCATGGAAAATACATTGAGTCTGCAATAAGTGGAGCAAATACTTCAGAAACTTCCATGGAGACAGTAGATAGAGGGATCTGCGGGGACTCACAAATCACTGCCCTCCAGTCTGGCCGCCATACATCTCTTCCTAAGTAACATTTCATAGAACAGAAGAGCATATGGTGACGCAACCTGCAGAAAAAAATCCCAATCACCTCTGCCCAAATCTTCAAATCCGCATTTGTGGCCATAACGTTGCTTGTCTACAGCTCCTAGGCAGACTAAAGTGTCTCCATGGTAACAGACTACAAACAAGCTATGTGTAGTCTAATCCCCAAATCATATTTCCTTTTCAAGGCTTCAAGGTTTGTGTAAATAAATCTCCTTTGTGGACTTTTGTGTTTCCATAGTTACAGACTACAAACAAACCCTCTGTAGTCTGTATCCATTAGCCCATCCAGCTTTCACCATTCTCCGACTTGTTACACTACCATGTGTCCAGCACTTGGAGGGTTACACGCAGTAGTAGATCCTTGGCAGCAGACAGTCACTCGTTTTGGCCAGTGGACACACAGATATAAAAGCGATTCTGTGGATAAATTGGGCTTTTTTCTACCTCTGGCAGGATTCAATAGTCTGGTGCTGCGCCAGTGACATAGAGACTGCGATGGAGATGTAGGGTATAATGTATACAAGGAAATATATAAATGGGGATTTGTGTAATAAAACAGATTTACTGCAAAACCAAAATTACTCATTTTAGGCCTTTAGGCTGTTCTGGAAAGTTCTTCCAACTCTTAACACCCCTCCCCCCGAATGTGAAAACAAAATAACTATGAGGTACATACACTAAAAATACACCAAAACAGTATACATAACCATCATACATACAATACATCATACATATAATACAATGTACATGTCCTCCGTATGTACACTACATAGTACAATACATCATACATATACTACAGTATATATGTCCTCCATACATACAATCTACATCCCCTCCATAGATACACTACAATATACCTACCCACCATACATACAATACATCATACATACACTACAACACAGAGCTGCCATGGACCTGGCGCCGGCATGAAGATAGAAGAGCAGCTGCCAACAGAGCTGCCACGCACATGAGGATAGAAGAGGAGTTGCCCGGGCCGTCAGAATGGTGAGTACTGAATTTATTTTTTTTATGGGCAGCCTATCTACTACAGAGGATTGGCTATATACTACCGGGGGCTGGCAGGCTATATACTACAGGGGGTTGGCAGGCTATATACCACAGGGGGCTGGCAGGCTATATACTACAGGGGGTTGGCAGGCTATATACTACAGGGGGCTGGAGGGCTATATACTACAGGGGGCTGGCAGGCTATATACTACAGGGGGTTGGCAGGCTATATACCACAGGGGGCTGGCAGGCTATATACTACAGGGGGTTGGCAGGCTATATACTACAGGGGGCTGGAGGGCTATATACTACAGGGGGCTGGCAGGCTATATACTACAGGGGGCTGGCAGGCTATATACTACAGGGGGTTGGCAGGCTATATACTACAGGGGGCTGGCAGGCTATATACTACAGGGGGCTGGCAGGCTATATACTACAGGGGGCTGGCTATATACTACAGGGGTCTGGCAGGCTATATACTACAGGGGGCTTGCTGGTTATATACTACATGGGGCTGGCTGGCTATATACTACAGGGGGCTGGCTGGCTATATACTATAGGGGGCTTGCTGTCTATATACTATAGGGGGCTTGCTGGCTATATACTAGGGCTGTGACCAATGCATTCCCCACCCTTGGCTTATACTCGAGTCAATAGGTTTTTCCACTTTTGTGTTAAAATTAGGGAGTCTCGGCTTATACTCAGGTCGGCTTATACTCGAGTATATATGCATATATATATATATATATATATATATATATATATATATATACTCAATACATTCATTATATCGCACATACAATCAAATGTACACTATCCATACATACATATACATAGATATATTCCTTCCATAAATATTTTACAATTCAAGCTGAGCTCTGATTGGTTTTCATGGCCAAGTAGAACAGTTTTACCTTCCCCAATAGGATGTTTAATTCATACATACAAATCACATGCTAACAGAACAAAAACATCATAAATACTCCATAAATACCCTGCACATCATACATACACACTCTACATGTACTAAACCACCGTACATGTACTCCCTACATACCTCACAGTATACAGAGAAGCTTTTATACCTAAGACTTGTTATCCATTATGATCTCATTCACATTTTTTAATATTTTCCCCATTATATCTTAATATAAGTTGACGATGAAAAGTTTTTCTTCTCCTTTAAACGTAAAAAGCGCACACTCAGCGAAATGACTAATACGATAAATGAAAGCCTTATTGTTCCGGCTGACAAAGGGCGCCTATCGAATTTCATAACTCCTCATTCTCAAGACAAAAGTCCCGGTCTGGGGCGGCCCGGTCCCTTTGAACCTTACATACCAACGTGTAGGCGAAAGAAAGAAATACAGTCCTGGGTCCATCTGATAAATCTCACTCTGGAGGAGAATTATTCCCTGACATTTCTGCTCCTTTATTATGGCATTGGGAAAGGAACATGTCACATGCCCCGTGTATAGCAAGGGGTTAGACTGTGCCCTAATATTGTGTTACAAGTCAAATTCCATCCCGGCCCGTGGGGGGGGGGGGGGGGGTTGGGCACGAGGAAACCAGTTCATACACATTCCCAGTACGATGTGTTATGGTCGTAGTCAGCAAAATCATCTCCGGCCATAGTTACACAGGGTGTATTATCTACCCCTGCCAAAAGGGGGCACTACAGAGCGCCTGGCACCGGAGGCTTGTGACAATCCCACAGATATTAGTTAGTTATGATATAGTTCTAGCATTAGATTTCTCTCTATGTATGATGATGCTACTTCAGCACTATATGGCGGTATTCATTAAAGGGCATCTACCACCAGGATGAAGAACTGTATGCAAATGAGCCTGAGGGGCTCCAGGCTCCATATGTGTTAATAGAGCCTGGAGTCCATCATTTGCATACAGTCTTAGCACTGATAGCAACTTTTTAATGGGTTAATCCTTAAATCAGACCACTGACTTATACCCCAGATCACATCCCAGACAAGACACCCTAAAAATAAGACCCTAAAATAAACTCAAACCCTAACCCAGATTCTTGAAATAAATACAGCAAGAACCTCTATTTTTCGGACTATACGGTGCACAAAAAATCGATAGATTTTCTCAGAAATCAAAGGTGCGCCTTGTAGTCCAGTGTGCCTTATATATGTACCGTACTTACAGACAACAGCTGCCTTGAACTGTGCACAGGTCTGCCACCTGCTGGTCATTCGTCCTTATAATGAGGTGCGCCTTATAATCTGGTGCACCTTATATATGTACCATACTTACAGACAACAGCTGCCTTGAACTGCGCCTGCTGGTCATTCATCCTTATAATCAGGTGCGCCTTATAATCCGGTGCACCTTATATATGAACCTAGACGTTTTAGCAGGCATTTATTGATGGTGTGCCTTCTATATGAACCTAGACATTTTATCAGGCATTTATTGATGGTGTGCCTTATAATCCGATACGCCTTATATAGCAACCTAGACGTTTTAGTAGGCATTTATTGATGGTGCGCCTTATAATCCGGTGCGCCTTATATATGAACCTGGACGTTTTAGCAGGCATTTATTGATGGTGCGCCTTATAATCCGGTGCGCCTTATAGTCCGTAAAATACTCATATCCCCAAATCAGACCTAAATGACCTTTCTCAAACCAGCTTACCGGTATTACAGTATATATTGGGGAGTTAAGCAAGAAAAGGGGGTTGTAGAGGGGACTATGAATGGAGAATTTGACTACACCGATCAGATTTGTAGTCTGTAACCATGGAAACACATTGGAGTTAAATACTCATAGATAGATTTAGTCTCTGAAAGGAATTTTCCACCTCATTCCACTTGGGCATCTAAGAAATCTCCTTATAAAGACAAACTAGCGGCGAGGAGAGAATCTTGCGCCATTGTTCAACCCCTTTCGAAAGTGAGACATCTCATTAGTATGGAGGACGATCTCCGCCATCTGGTATCTTTTGCTGATGTCAATCAAATCAAGGTGCCAGGCAAGAAGAGAGACTGGCACGGTGACAGCCAGCGAGATAAGACGTCTTAGAAAGCTACAAGATCTTTTCACAAGGAACAAAAGAAGAAATGTTATTGTAAGGTTCACTTCATCTTCCCGGAGAAATGTAAGCTGTTTATTTCGATATTTGCCAGAATCAAATTTCTGGCTCCGTATTATTTTCCAAAACATCTCGCTCTCTGCTATTTCATATTGTTCCCCCTCATTCATGTGTTCTCAATTACCAGAGGTTAAAATGGCCGCCATGTTTCCTCCTGCTAAGTGTTACCGTGGTAATATGGACCAAGATGGCCGCTCTGCTTAAGAGCCTTTCCACCTCTGAGTCATTTTTACCTCACAGGTTGTCAAATATTTTCTTGGCCCCGTTTATATCTGCAAAAGAGCCTCCATAGAAGATTCTAGCATTTTTGACAAAAAAAATTTGAGAAGGGAGAATTTCCCTGTGAAAACGACTAACACCAAGGTTGAACATGATGATCCCAGTATAAATTTGGTTCATTCACTAGTCTATGACAGATATGTTAAAGGTGTGAACAGAACTCTACGCATGTTACTTTAACCCCAGTGACTGAACTAGCGCCCTGTGGAGGCTATGGGGTCTACAAAAGAGGGGGCCGAGTCAGCAGCTCAGAGGAAGATAAAAATGACTGTAAGGTAAAGCAGAGTGCTTTAGACTTCCACCATTGTGTCACATGAAATATGAGGGGGCTACAGAAAGGGAGTGATCAGGTGGGGGGCCACAGAAAGATAGTCATTAGATGGGGGGGCTACAGAAAGGGAGTCATTAGGTGGGGGGGCATCAGAAAGGGAGACATAAGGTGGGGGCTACAGAAAGGGAGTCATCAGGTGGGGGGGCTACAGATAGGGAGTCATAAGAGGGGGGCTACAGAAAGGGAGACATAAAGTGGGGAGCTACAGAAAGGGAGTCATTGGGTGGGGGGGGGGGTAAAGAAAGGAGGCATAAGGTGGGGGGGCTACAGAATGGGAGGTATAAGGTTGGGCAGCTACAGAAAGGAGGCATAAGGTGGGGAATTACAGAGAGGGAGGTATAAAGTGGGGGCTACAGAAAGGGTGCATGATGTGGGGAGGCTATAGAGAGGAGGCATAACGTAAGGGGCTGCAGAGAAGAGGCATAAGGTGAGGGAACTAATGAGTGGGAGGCATAAGGTAGGGCGACCTCAGAGAGGGAGGTGTAAGGTGGGGAGGCTACAGAAAGGAGGGAAAAAATAGGGGTCTCAGAGATGGAAGTATAAGGAGGGGGAGGTGGTATAAGGTAGGGGGGCTACAGAATGGGAGGTATAAGGTGAGGAGGCTACAGAATGGGAGGAATAAGGTGGTGGGGTTTATCAGTTTATTTTCCAATAAGCGCTAACACAACATGACACAACAGCCGTATAAGTTGATGATGTTGGGATCCTCAGGGCGCCCCTATACATTGTCCCCTCATATACGGAGATCTGAGGAAACCTCTAGGTCCAGCTCAGCCTCCTCACTACCAGAATGTGGTCTAAGGGAACCACAAGGGGAAGCTGAGGTCTGTGACATGGCGGCTGACCCCAAATTATAGAGTAATTACACAGCGCCGGCGAGGGGAACAATAAGCGGCGACACTAAATGATAGGGAATGCAGTGGTCCGAATCCTCGGTCATAATAACCGCTGTGTCGCGTGCCACCAGCCGGTCACCATGTTTATTTACTGGAAAATTAGAGCCTGGAAAAGACTGCGGCTGCAGAGGAAGAGAAGGATGACAAACGAGGGGGGCGCCGCAACCAGGAGGTGATAACGTGCCAAGGATATCCTCCGCAGATACTGACAGCATAAGGAGAATACGCAAAGACCCAACACGTTCTCTGCTTATATTTATACTGGGAAAGTTGGGTGACTTCCAATATGGCTGCTCAAAAGAGTCGCCACCACTGGAATTTTGCGCAATTTTCTAGATCAATGCATGTAGCTAGTGCTATTATACCACTTTAAACCATCACCCAACTTTTTTATTGGGACACTGCTAAACCATCTTATACTTAGAGCAGAACCTGAAGGGGTACATGGCGATACATTGGCGGTATTATTAAGGCAGAATGCATCTTATCTGGCACTTCATGTCACCACTTTGGTCTTTGTTGGGTGATATTTGTAATTATTTGGAACTTTGTGTCACTGACATTGAGGCATTGTTTGACAGTATTATTATTACTTTATTAGTCATTGTATAGCGGTATTATTTGGCGGTATACAGGCTTAATAGTGGCATTACTTGGCACTTTATTTAACAGATATATGGCCATAGGCAGCATGATTAAAGGGCACCTACCACCACAAATCTACCTATAAAGGTAGATCGGGTGGTAGGTGAATCAATGGGACGTGAGGAGAGCCCTTTTAAGGGCTAATCCTCACGTCCCCGCACTTTTTTGTAAACTTTTATTACCCTAATATGTTAATTTTGTTATGCGGCTACTTGGGCGTGGAGTAGCCGCATCTGAGATTACACAAGGCAGCTACTCCACGGCCCGGTAGCCACTTTACCCCTCCTACTCACCATGTTCGGCGCGCAGCTGCTCGTAGCTGCGCGCCCTCGTCCGACGATCCTGCCGTCTGCACATGCGCAGAACAGCAGGCCCGCGCCTGTGCAGCCCCGGCTTCGGAGCAGTAACCGCGCAGGCGCGGGCCTGCTGTTCTGCGCATGCGCAGACGGCAGGATCAGCGGACGAGGGCGCGCAGCTACGAGCAGCTGCGCGCCGAACATGGTGAGTAGGAGGGGTAAAGTGGCTACCAGGGCGTGGAGTAGCCGCCTCGTGTAACCTCAGATGCGGCTACTCCACGCCCCAGTAGCCGCATAACAAAATTAACATATTAGGGTAATAAAAGTTTTTTAAAAAAGTGCGGGGACGCGAGGATTAGCCCTTAAAAGGGCTAATCCTCACGTCCCATTGATTCACCTACCACCCGATCTACCTTTATAGGTAGATTTGTGGTGGTAGGTTTCCTTTAAAGCATTACAGAGGACATTTATTTGAGTACCCTATAGTGGTGTTATTTAGGCACACCATGTCAACTTTATATCAGCATTTTATTGCACTTAATGGCAGTGTAATTTTTGGCTGTATTATAGTATTACACAGCTTTTATAGCAGCATTATACGGCACTTTATGTCACTGTTTTTGGGGTCTAGTGCAGCAGTATTATTATAGCAGTATACATCTATGTATTATACATGACTTCATGTCACTGTTATTTGGGGTTTAGTTTGGTGGTATTATTATAGCAGTATAAAGCTACATAGTGACATTATACAGCACTTTGTCACTGTTATTGGAGTTTTGTTTGGTGGTTTTATTGCAGTATATAGCTATATGGCGGCATTATAAGGCACTCTATAAAGCATTGTTTGGCGGTATTATTAAATCCATAGAGAGAACATTTATTTTGGCACTCTATAGCAGCATTATTCTGGAACTTGCCAGTGACGGTTTTATATGGCACTAATTGTACTTTATGTCTTTGCATGTTATTATGGAGAACATTTACTTGGACGCTGTACAGTTACATAGCACCGCTATGAGTAGCAGTAATATTGCCGCACTATATGACGGTACGTTATGCACAGTACATCCCCACCACACACACACTCTCTCCTGGTATCCTCTGTATTATGATATCACTTGTGTTCGGTATCCTGCGGCCAAATTCCTGAAGTTTAGTTTTTATGTTTGGGGATTATTTCAGAATATTTTTCCCCTCGATCCGGGAGACCCTGGGATCTGTGCGGACGCTTCCTCCTCTCAGTACAAATGTGTTAAAACAATATTGCAAGACCCTGAAGCGGCGGACGAGGAGTCCGAGTGCATCCAGCAGCCAGAGCCAAGCACAGTGACCCCTGCCAGACTGTAACCAATCCCCTTTTACTGAATAATAAACTTCAAATTCTGCTTGCTGTCAGCGAATAGATACCTTTATTGTATTCTAAAAATACAATGCTGACTTAAGACTTCTCAGAGCTGGGGGTTTGCTACAATGTTTCCTGTCTGTGCAATTGCTCTATTCAGACACATACTTGTATATCAAAGCTCCAGAATTTAAAGGGCCAGTACACATTGTACAATGTGACATAATGGAAAGCTATGGATGTAACAGTCATATGGGCTAGAGAAGTAACTCAAGCACTTGGGCTGTGGGAAAGCGGTGACCAATTGCCAGAAGTAGCAGAGGCGTAGTAAAGGGTACAGATTTAGAATTAGGGTATTGTGGTCAAAGGTCACTTTTCTAGGTAATGGGTGGGGGATCTAGTCAAAATTTTGCATTGGGGTTCGGATGCTGCCATATAGAATATAGGGGCCCCATAAAATGGAACAATCAGTCCAAAACCAGAAAACTGTAGCGGATCTTCCTAATAGCTGTGCCCCTATTGTTTTGTTTAGTTGGACTCTATCAAACCAGAGCGAAGCTGCCAAACTGAGATGATTGTGTAAATACGAGCCCCTCGTATAATGATGGGGTTGGGAGGGATCGGGTTGACGCTGGTCCTTTGATGCTGCGCTGATGTGTAAGGTATATAGCAGAGCGCAGTCGTGTCCGTTCCCTGCACAGGAGGCTGCACACAGAGGCCCATTGTCTGTCTCCTGAAGGCTCGCCATTCTTAGGAGATCGCTTTAATAAATGCTTAATTAAACCCCAACACATTATATGCAAGGAATGTCCCCGCATATGCATTTATATGTATATTATGCTAGTAGACTCCGAGGCTGGGGGGCTACAGGAGGATATAACTGGAAGGGCAGTGCAGAACTATAATAAAAGGAGAGACATAGACATAGTAGTAACTTTGGAGGTCTTTCTACTTGGCACCCTCCCTCGAAGCCCTTCAACTTCCCAGATTCTTTCTGTCACCACTAGTGGGAGCTCTATATGCATAGATTTTTATCATTTGTGAGCATCAGTATACATCACTGTGTAATGAGCTCCCCCTAGTGGTGGTTATCAATAGAGAAAACTCTATCCTGTAACTCTATTAATATGTGAAGGAAAATTGGGTTTATGTATTAGAAAAAATGAAGAAAAAAAAAATGAAGTTATAAGAATGGTTTTTGCACTAGAAAATCACCAGGAGTCACTAATCATCCTTAAAGGGGTTGTCTCAGTATGCACAGTCATCATCTATCCCTACATTTATGGTACTAATGAAGATAGCACTCTCAGTCTTATAGACATTGAATAAGCAATATTAGCTATTTTAATGCAATAAGGGAGAGATCTCTGACCCCAGTCAGTCTCATTAAGCACAATTTGGAACTTAAGGGCCTCCATTCTCCTAATCACGGGGGGCTCCAGTGTTCAAATACCCAACAATCTGACACTTTATATAGAATGGAGACACATTCACCCCAGGATATTGGGACATCGAACGACCGACGCGCGTCTGTATTTTCTCCCTTCCCAGTGAATTCTGGGAGCCTTAGCTCAGTCCCCCCTGTTCAGATAAGATTACAAATACAACAGGCATATCTCATTGAGTGAGTGCCATATGATAGCCGCCCGATGACCTCAGCTGTACCCTTCCAAGGAATCGCAGGGAGATTTCAGGAATGTTTCCATATGGAATGCGCTTTGTCAATCATAATTGCAAAGAAAACCGTAGCAATCTATCAAAGCAGACTGGTGGAAAAACACAGAATCTATCAGATCTACATGTGTTCTGGGTGCAATCTATTGCTACCTGTTATCAGGCAGGCAACGAAAAGTTGACTGTAGTGCTGGAATGAGGAACCTATGGATAATGTATGGATTTTGCAGCGGACAGCCGGACCCCCGCAGAGATCATTAGATTTACAATCGTGTCTTCTCTGTATCCAAGGCCGCAGCGTATGTCATAATAAGAGGGGATGATTGTATCATTGTTTTCATTAGGAAGTATCCGGTCCTGGTCCTGAGCTCCTCTGAATCCTAGCACAGGGTTATAGGAGAAGACAAGCTATCATATCAAGTAGTGTGTTACACTGCCACCTGCTGCTGCAAGACTGTAACTACTAAGAAGAGTAATCTATCCAATATCTATCTCCTATCCCATATCTATCCATCTCATATCTATCTATCTCATATCTATCTATCTCATATCTATCTATCTATCTATCTATCTATCTATCTATCTATCTATCTATCTCATATCTATCTATCTCATATGTATCTATCTATCTATCTATCTATCTATCTATCTAACTATCTCATATCTATCTAACTATCTATCTATCTCATATCTATCTATCTATCTCATATCAATCTATCTATCTATCTATCTCATATCTATCTCCTATCTATCTATCTATCTATCTATCTATCTCATATCTATCTATCTATCTCATATCTATCTATCTCATATCTATCTATCCCCTATCTATCTATCTATCTATCTATCTATCTATCTATCTATCTAGAAGAATAAAAAAGAATAAAAAAGATTCCAAGCGGCACTGCTTAACAAATCCAGGTGGGTGCACGCTCAAACGGGCAGGCTAGAGCCCATAGTCAATACAAATAGAAAAATAAAGCGGCACTCCAATATTGTGGGAAAATCAAGTGGTTTTTATTCCCAAGTTGCTACGTTTCGGCCTCATCCGAAGCCTTTGTCAAGCAATAGTGAAAGTGCATACAAGATTTATATATAGGAAGTAGTTCATAAAATGGGTGGGGTATAGATATACAAAGCAGTGTTATACATATATCAAACAGTGTTATAATATACAGGGCCAGTGCTTGAATCTCATCTAATACATAGTAATATCTAAAATACCGTGAGTATTGTAGTGCAAATTATCCAAATATTTACATTCCAAGGTGTACAGGTGAAGTGGTCAACATACACTCACATGACGATCCTGTTCAAAAAAGTAGCGTTCACATTTCCATCTGCGCACGTGCAGGTGACGCTCACAGGGATTCACCAATCAGCATTGAAATAGGCAAAAACGCCCATCCCTTAAACCCCACCTACTACCTCGCCTCGATGGAAACCTAGTCTCGCATTGTGTCTCAGCTGTCCGCGTCACTTCCGGTCTGTCATAGGGTCCCAATCATGTGACCTGACGTCACCGACATGTGACATTTTCGGACATGCGCAGTTTCTCGCCAAGTATGCGGACGCCATCTTGCTTAAGGGTAGGTAAAAGGGGTCTGTTCCAGATCAGAAAGAGGTACATCTACCAGGTGTTAGACTTAGGTGTCAACCCTGAAATTCTCCAAGGTATCCATTCCGTCTATTTACACCTATGGGACCGCCTCAATGACAATCTTACAGCTGTTATTTGTGAGTCCCCGGTGGTCACTTTTCTCGGCTGCATCGGAAAAGTTTTGATATAGAAAAAAATATACATAAAAATACAGTTCAAAGTAATGAATAGTCTAAAGTATAAATTATAGAACAGGATCGCTTCAGAGTTCAATAATTTCAGTTGTATTTTTTCTTTCTGAAATAGAGAAAAGATATATCAATAATGTATTCATATAATTGTGAGCACATCACTTATCCAGAGGGTACGAAATCACAAATCTGGGAGAATGTTAGAAGGAGAAAGTCAACTCATTGTTTAATTCCTGATAAGGAAAAATCAACGTTTAAACCCTTGGGTTTCAGAGTGTCTAATTTATAAATCCACTCTAATTCTCTACGTTTTAAGATGGCCTGTCTGTCACCCCCCCGTCTCAATGGCGGTATATGATCTATCAGGCAAAATCTTAATTGTCCCTCAGTATGTTTTGCTTCAAAGAAATGCCTTGAGACAGGTAAGTCCTTTCTTTTGTTCCGTATCGTATACCTGTGGTGATTTATTCTGGTCTTAAAATCCCATGTGGTTTCCCCTACATATAGGAGTTTACAGGGACACATCAAAACATAAATAACGAATCTACTGTCGCATTTCAAAAAATGTCTAATCTGATAGGATTTGTTCGTGACTGGGTGTATGAAATTCTCTCCCTTGATCATAGATGTACAATTAATACAGGAGAGACAAGGATAGCTACCCTTCCGTATTCTACCCGTTAATGTGGCTTGTTTCGTTTTCCTCAAGGATCCAATGTCGGCCTTGACTAGGTAGTCCTTGAGGTTTTTAGATCTTTTATATGATAATAAAGGGGGGTTCCTGAATTCCTCAATCTCAGGGTCACAGCTCCCCAATATATGCCAGTGTTTACGGACTATCTTGGCCACTTCTACGCTTTCATTTGTAAATGTTGAAATGAACGGTATTCTTTTAATAATTCTTGTGGGAGTTTTCTTCTTTTGTATTAAAGCCTCTCTGTCTACTTCTTGCACTTTCATTCTATTTGTCACGATTGTGGTTGTAGGGTATCCTCTTTCCTTAAATTTATTAGACATTGCATCTAATTGGATCTCCAGTTGTTCCTCACAGCTTACTATTCTTTTAACCCTCAATAACTGACTGTATGGAAGTGAATTCACCATCGGTCTCGGATGGTGACTCTCATATCTTAACAATTGATTTCTATCTGTAGGTTTTGAAAATAGGTCGGTCCTCAAAGTCCCATTGTCAATCGTGATCGACACATCAAGAAACTGTATGGTGGTTTTCGATTTGACCATTGTAAATTTCACATCTCTATCAATCATATTCAAATGTTCAAAAAAGGAAAGCAGTTCCGAGTCAGTACCCAACCACAGGAGGAAGATATCGTCTATGTATCTCCACCACCGGGCAACGAGGCCAAAGTGGTGGGACACATAGACGAAATCCTCTTCCAGAAAAGACATATAGATATTCGCATATGTTGGGGCCATATTAGCACCCATCGCGGTACCGCGATTTTGTACATAAAATTCGTCTCCAAACAAAAAGTAGTTATTATGCAGTACCAAAGATAATAGATCAATTATCAACAATTGACATTTCTCTGAATATTCCGAGGTTTGTAGTTTCTTGAACACAGCCCTAATCCCTTGTTCATGGGAAATAGAGGTGTATAAGGAAGTGACATCAAATGACACCAATGTGACCATCTCCCAATTGATATCTCCTACATCTTTTAATTTAGACAAAAAATCAGATGTATCACGTATATACGATGCAGTATTAACCGCGAATTGTCTTAGAGTTTTATTCAGAAAAACAGCTGTATTTGATAATAAGGATTCAGTACTAGCCACTATTGGTCTCCCCGGATGAGGCCGAAACGTAGCAACTTGGGAATAAAAACCACTTGATTTTCCCACAATATTGGAGTGCCGCTTTATTTTTCTATTTGTATTATCTATCTATCTATCTATCTATCTCATATCTTCTATCTATCTATCTATCTATCTACACATGGAAAGTTCAAGTCCGCACAGTGGAGAACTCCTTCAAAGGAGGGGTGCAGAGCCCCCAAGGATCCTGGCCAGGTCCTTATTTGTATATGCGTTGGAAATGGTAGGCAGCACTCCAGAATTCAGGTCAAATAAAGGTGATTTTTATTGGAACAAGTGGCGACGTTTTGGTGTGATACACCTTTCTCAAGCCTATCTATCTATCCATCTCATGTCTATCTATCTATCTCATATCTATCCATCTCATGTCTATCTATCTATCTATCTATCTATCTATCTCATATCTATCCATCTCATGTCTATCTATCTATCTCATATCTATCTATCTATCTATCTATCTATCTATCTCATGTCTATCTATCTCATATCTATCTATCTATCTATCTATCTATCTCATATCTATCCATCTCATGTCTATCTATCTATCTCATATCTATCTATCTATCTATCTATCTATCTATCTATCTATCTATCCATCTCATGTCTATCTATCTCATATCTATCTCATATCTATCTATCTCATAACTATCTCATATCTATCTATCTCATATCTTCTATCCCCTATCTATCTATCTATCTATCTATCCATCTCATGGGCCACATTTATCACTTGTTTTTTCTGTTGTTTTTGCGCCTTTTCGTTTAGGCGCACCGTTTTTGCGCCATTTTTGCGATTAAACGTCAAATTAGCCGCGCAGCAAAAATAACCACCTTTCCCTCATCTATCGTTCAATTCCAGATGTTTTGCTGCGCCTAATGATATTCATCACGTGCGACTTTTGCATTTAGGCGCAAAAACACTCCAGCCCGAAGGTGGCGTTATCTGAGAAGAAAGCACTGAGCCCCTTTGCAGAACAGCTCATATCTAGCAGCAGAGCTCAGCCAGACACTGGAACATATAATAGATACATTAGATACACTGCAGACACTGGAACAGATAATAGATACATTAGATACATTACAGACACTGGAACATATAATAGATACATTAGATACTCTGCAGACAGGAGCTGCAGACTATTTACAGTTCATCACCTTCTATTTACAAAATATTCTGCAAAACGCTGAGCTCAAAGCAAGAGAGAAGAGAAGTTTGCACAAGTTTGCAGAAGCTTGCAGAATTTTGTTCCCCATGTAATTCTGCACAGTATCACCAGTGTGTCTGAGGGGGATACTGTGCAGAATTACAGGGGGGCAGCAGGAGACCAGCACTGGGGGATCCCCTCCAGGAGAAGCCCCTGCTGAGGAGGTCACTGGGTGCAGGGTGTCACACACCTGGGTGCTGCTGTGAGTGTTATCTTCATGCTGGGCTGTGGGAGAAGCAGAGAGGAGCTTGTAGCAGGATGACATGTAAGTGCCCGAATCTAACATTGCGCCTAAACTGTGTTAAAGTAAAGTGATTAATAAGAGGCAGAAAATATACTTATCACAGATGGTTGTAGCTTGTGATAATTCTGGCAAAACAGTGCGCCCGAATTTAGGTGCAACTACTACACTTAGGCGCACAGAAGTGATAAATGTGGCCCCATATCTATCTATCCATCTCATATCTATCTATCTCATATCTATCTATCTATTTCATATCTTCTATCTATCTATCCATCTCATGTCTATCTATCTATCTATCTATCTCATATCTATCTCATATCTATCTATCTATCTCATATCTTCTATCTATCTATCATCTATCTATCTATCTATCTCATATCTATCTATCTATCTATCTCATATCTATCATCTATTTCATATCTATCTATCTATCTATCTCATATCTATCTATCTATCTATCTATCTATCTATCTATCTATCTCATATCTATCTATCTCATATCTATCTCATATCTATCTATCTATACATTCATCAATCTCAAATCTATCCCAGATGCCTATGAGAATCTCCTGGGCTCCAACACCAAATCTCCCCCAGGCTCCCAACTATAATATATACTGTAGATCTGGTCTTTGTATGGGTAAGAGACATTTTATGGCTCCTGTGTCCTCTGCACTTCATCAAGTTACGCCCTGTCAATGCCCTTGTAGTGATGCCATCTCATACCCGCTACACAGTGCCCACATGATACCAGGATAGGTAATTGTGCTGTACAGTGTTATGGTGTGCCTAATGCCTATGCCATGCAGTGCCACAGTAACCAGTGCCCGGGTATCATCCTACATGGCTGCTTTATATGTGATTACACAGAGCCAGACACGGGCATAGAGAGCCAGACACGGGCATAGAGAGCCAGACATGGGCATAGAGAGCCAGACACGGGCATAGAGAGCCAGACACGGGCATAGAGAGCCAGACACGGGCATAGAGAGCCAGACATGGGCATAGAGAGCCAGACACGGGCATAGAGAGCCAGACACGGGCATAGAGAGCCAGACACGGGCATAGAGAGCCAGACACGGGCATAGAGAGCCAGGAACCTGCACCCATTGGCAGTAATGATGCCATTATTTACACTGCAGCGCGGATGATATTTATGTCCTGGGTGACGACTGCGACCCAACAATAGACCACAGGAGGAACACAGACAAGTGTTTACACTGCGGACAAAGAGACCAATAAATCACAGCCGCACAGTGCCACGAGGAGCTGCGTGTACAAGGTCTATGATGAGATGTAGCAGAGCTGAGTGTGTCACATAGCGGAATTATAATTATCAGAAAGCGAATTACACTGAATAGAGAGGTCAGATGTATCAAGGGGAAAGTGAGCGCTCAGTAGTGGAAGTTAATGGGTCACATTTACTTACCAAGTCCAGTCGCGATCCAGCGGCGCGTTCTCCGACATGGATTCGGGTTCTGCCGGGATTCACTAAGGTCGTGCGCCCGATATCCAGCAGGTGTCGCTGCTGCGCCGAGGTCCGCCGGAGTTCACCTTCTTCGTCCCAGTGCATGTAAGTGCTGATCTTGCGATACAAATTCTTTTTTAAATTCTGCGGTTTTTCTGAATCCGTCAGGTTGTCCGAAGGCCACGCCCCCCGATTTCTGTCACGTGAAAGCCGGCGCTGATGCACCACAATCCGATCGTGTGCGCCAAAATCCCGGGGCAATTGCCGGGAAACCCGACGAAAAAGCGCAATTCGGACCCTTAGTAAATGAGCCCTGATGTGTTGGAAGCAGGAATAATAATAGTTCTTTATTTATATAGCGCACACAGATTACGCATCGCTGCACAGAGCTTGTCACATCAGTCCCTGTCCCCAATGGGGCTCACAATCTAATCATCCTACCAGTATGTTTTGGAGTATGGGAGGAAACCGGAGGACACCCACGCAAACACAGAGAGAACATACAAACTCTTTGCAGATATAGACCTGGATGGGACTTGAACCCAGGTCCCCAGCGCTACAAGACTGTAATGCTAACCACTGAGCCACCATGCTATTCTAGGAAAATAGGCAAACGTTTGCACAACAACCCCCAGGGATCATAAGAACGAGGCTCCTGCTCCTTCATCTGACTTAATGCTGCTCCATTCAGAACCACCAGGACAAAAAGCACAGCTGCTTCGGATCAGAAACAGACCTAAACAGGCCAACCGGATCACAAGGAGAGACAGAACATGACTTTAGTGTTACTTACATACTAAAAGTCCTGATCCTAGAAGAACCACAAGAGATTTCATGCAAATTTGCCCAAAAATTGTTTGTTTTTGGGATTTTTCGAGTACTAGGTAACCTCCTTTTTTAATTTACCCTCAAATATCCCTAAAATACTAGACCCAGGATATTTACCCTGCATATAGACAGAATCTATTAACTCCTTGTATCCGGGACCCCCCTTATCCAGGAGCCTCTACACAGAGACCCCCATGTGAATTCTGCTACTTCAGGAAACATTGAGCCATGTTATACATCTAGTTACACAATATTAGTCAGACGGAGCTTCCCATCCCTGGAGGACGGGGCAACGACTTGGCGACACAACCCCAGACAAATTACTTCCTTCGTACAACAAGTCTCCATAATAAGGATTGAAAAGAGCTTTCAGGATCACAGGGAACCGCCCGGCCAGTGGGGTCCTAACACCTTCATTAGCCGGGACCTTACAGCTCATTTTACATCATCTCAAGACAAGGAAAAATAATACCAGACCCTAGAGCCCGGGGAAAACTACCAGGAAGAAGTTTCCATATGTAATTCTAGTATAATTATACAATACAGCTCAAATACTAGAGGGAGAGAGGTAAGTAGTAATCCAATACTGGAGGGCTCATTCATGTGCCACATTATATACGTAAAAACTATGTAAATATATTACAATTACACCCTGTACATCTTTTATTAAAATTGAAAGTTAAAAAAACCATAACATAACAATACATAATATACATTGGGCCACATTTATCACTTTTGTGCGCCTAAGTGTAGTAGTTGCGCCTAAATTCTGGCGCACTGTTTTGCCAGAATTATCACAAGCTACAACCATCTGTGATAAGGTAATTTCCTGCATCTTATTAATCACTTTACTTTAACACAGTTTAGGCGCAGTTTAGGCGCAATGTTAGATTCGGGCACTTACATGTGATCCTGCTACAAGCTCCTTTCTGCTTCTCCCACAGCCCAGCATGAAGATAACATTCACAGCAGCACCCAGGCGTGTGACACCCAGCACCCAGTGACCTCCTCAGCAGCACCCAGGTGTGTGACACCCTGCACCCAGTGACCTCCTCAGCAGCACCCAGGTGTGTGACACCCAGCACCCAGTGACCTCCTCAGCAGTGGCTTCTCCTGGAGGGGATCCCCCAGTGCTGGTCTCCTGCTGCACCCCTGTAATTCTGCACAATATCCCCCTCAGACACACTGGTGATACTGTGCAGAATTACATGGGGGACACTTGTTTGTAGTATCTGCAAACTTCTCTTGCTGTGAGCTCAGCGTTTTGCAGATTGTTTTGTAAATAGAAGGTGATGAACTGTAAATAGAGTCTGCAGCTCCTGTCTGCAGTGTATCTAATGTATCTATTATATGCTCCAGTGTCTGGCTGAGCTCTGCTGCTAGAAATGAGCTGTTCTGCACAGGGGCTCAGTGCTTTCTTCTCAGATAACGCCACCTTCGGGCTGGAGTGTTTTTGCGCCCGTTTTTGCGCCTAAATGCAAAAGTCGCACGTGATGAATATCATTAGGCGCAGCAAAACATCTGGATTGGTAAGATAGATGAGGGAAAGGTGGTTATTTTAGCTGCGCGGCTAATTTGACGTTTAATCGCAAAACGGGCGCAAAAACGGTGCGCCTAAACGAAAAGGCGCAAAAACAACAGAAAAAACAAGTGATAAATGTGGCCCCTGTATTATACTCCAGAGCTGCACTCACTATTCTGCTGCTGGTGCAGTCACTGTGTACATACATGACATTACTTATCCTGTACTGATCCTGAGTTACATCCTGTATTATACCCCAGAGCTGCACTCACTATTCTGCTGCTGGTGCAATCACTGTGTACATACATGACATTACTTATCATGTACTGATCTCGAGTTACATCATGTATTATACTCCAGAGCTGCACTCACTATTCTGCTGCTGGTGCAGTCACTGTGTACATACATGACATTACTTATCCTGTACTGATCCTGAGTTACATCCTGTATTATACCCCAGAGCTGCACTCACTATTCTGCTGCTGGTGCAGTCACTGTGTACATACATGACATTACTTATCCTGTACTGATCCTGAGTTACATCCTGTATTATACCCCAGAGCTGCACTCACTATTCTGCTGCTGGTGCAATCACTGTGTACATACATGACATTACTTATCTTGTACTGATCTCGAGTTACATCATGTATTATACTCCAGAGCTGCACTCACTATTCTGCTGCTGGTGCAGTCACTGTGTACATACATGACATTACTTATCCTGTACTGATCCTGAGTTACATCCTGTATTATACCCCAGAGCTGCACTCACTATTCTGCTGCTGGTGCAGTCACTGTGTACATACATGACATTACTTATCCTGTACTGATCCTGAGTTACATCCTGTATTATACCCCAGAGCTGCACTCACTATTCTGCTACTGGTGCAGTCACTGTGTACATATATGACATTAATTATCCTGTACTGATCCTGAGTTACATCCTGTATTATACTCCAGAGCTGCACTCACTATTCTGCTGCTGGTGCAGTCACTGTGTACATACATGACATTACTTATCCCGTACTGATCCTGAGTTGTATTACACCCCAGAGCTGCATTCACTATTCTGCTGCTGGTGCACTCACTGTGTACATACATGACATTACTTATCCTGTACTGATCCTGAGTTACATCCCGTATTATACCCCAGAGCTGCACTCACTATTCTGCTGCTGGTGCAGTCACTGTGTACATACATGACATTACTTATCCTGTACTGATCCTGAGTTACATCCTGTATTATACTCCAGAGCTGCACTCATTATTCTGCTGGTGCAGTCACTGTGTACATACATGACATTACTTATCCTGTACTGATCCTGAGTTACATCCTGCATTATACTCCAGAGCTGCACTCACTATTCTGCTGCTGGTGCAGTCACTGTGTACATACATGACATTACTTATCCTGTACTGATCCTGAGTTATATCCTGTATTATACTCCAGAGCTGCACTCACTATTCTGCTGCTGGTGCAGTCACTGTGTACATACATGACATTACTTATCCTGTAATGATCCTGAGTTACATCCTGTATTATACTCCAGAGCTGCACTCACTATTCTGCTGCTGGTGCAGTCACTGTGTACATACATGACATTACTTATCCTGTACTGATCCTGAGTTACATCCTGTATTATACTCCAGAGCTGCACTCACTATTCTGCTGCTGGTGGAGTCACTGTGTACATACATGACATTACTTATCCTGTACTGATCCTGAGTTACATCCTGTATTATACTCCACAGCTGCACTCACTATTCTGCTGCTGGTGCAGTCACTATGTATACGAGGTAGTATAGGGGGAAGGGTCAGGACATTTTGAGAAGAAACATGGATTTTCATTTCTGCATGGAAAACATGAGTCAAATCCAGCCTTGTTCCTCTCCAGGCGACAGATTCCACCTCTCCTTTCAATCGTTGCCGGAATCCTCTCCTGCAGCCTGTGTTTAGGAGGTGACCGCATGCTGCGGAGTTATACGATGCGGTTCTGTTTCGCTGAACTAGTCGTCTTTTTTCTAATGAGTAATGAGATTCTCTATCGCACCGCAGAGGTTACATGGGGTGGACGGGTATGAAAGGGAAATATCACTGCATATGTGCAGCAGACACCCTCCAACTACTGAGAGATTGGGCCACATTCATTAAAGTGTTTGCGCTACTTTTGTGTCGTGGCTGCTCTGTGTCTGACATAATGTGCAGCTAAAGGGACTGTGACTGCTTAATCCAGTTACAGTCCCCTAAGAGAGATCCAGAGATCCTCTATGGTGCAACATGTATCTGATAATAAACTAGAATATAACTACTATATTACTGCCCCCTATGTACAAGAATATAACTACTATAATACTGCCGCCTATGTACAAGAATATAACTACTATAATACTGCCCCCTATGTACAAGAATATAACTACTATAATACTACCCCCTGTGTACAAGAATATAACTACTATAATACTGCCCCCTATGTACAGGAGTATAACTACTATAATACTGCCCTCTATGTACAAGAATATAACTACTATAATACTGGCCCCTATGTACAAGAATATAACTACTATAATACTGCCCCCTATGTACAGGAATATAACTACTATAATACTGCCCCCTATGTACAGGAATATAATTACTATCATACTGCCCCTATGTACAGGAATATAACTACTATAATACTGCCCCCTATGTACAAGAATATAACTACTATAATACTGCCCCCTATGTACAAGAATATAACTACTATAATACTGCCCCCTATGTACAAGAATATAACTACTATAATACTGCCCCCTATGTACAAGAATATAACTACTATAATACTGCCCCCTATGTACAAGAATATAACTACTATAATACTGCCCCCTATGTTCAAGAATATAACTACTATAATACTGCCCCCTATGTACAGGAATATAACTACTATAATACTGCCCTCTATGTACAGGAATATAACTACTATCATACTGCCACCTATGTACAAGAATATAACTACTATAATACTGCCCCCTATGTACAGGAATATAACTACTATAATACTGCCCCCTATGTACAAGAATATAACTACTATAATACTGCCCCCTATGTACAAGAATATAACTACTATAATACTGCCCCCTATGTACAAGAATATAACTACTATAATACTGCCCCCTATGTACAGGAATATAACTACTATAATACCGCCCCCTATGTACAAGAATATAACTACTATAATACTGCCCCCTATGTACAAGAATATAACTACTATAATACTGCCCCCTATGTACAAGAATATAACTACTATAATACTGCCCCCTATGTACAAGAATATAACTACTATATTACTGCCCCCTATGTACAAGAATATAACTACTATAATACTGCCCCCTATGTACAAGAATATAACTACTATAATACTGCCCCCTATGTACAAGAATATAACTACTATATTACTGCCCCCTATGTACAAGAATATAACTACTATAATACTGCCCTATGTACAAGAATATAACTACTATAATACTGCCCTATGTACAAGAATATAACTACTATAATACTGCCCCCTATGTACAGGAATATAACTACTATAATACTGCCCCCTATGTACAGGAATATAATTACTATCATACTGCCCCTATGTACAGGAATATAACTACTATAATACTGCCCCCTATATACAAGAATATAACTACTATAATACTGCCCCCTATATACAAGAATATAACTACTATAATACTGCCCCCTATGTACAAGAATATAACTACTATAATACTGCCCCCTATGTACAAGAATATAACTACTATAATACTGCCCCTATGTACAGGAATATAACTACTATAATACTGCCCCCTATGTACAAGAATATAACTACTATAATACTGCCCCCTATGTACAAGAATATAACTACTATAATACTGCCCCCTATGTACAAGAATATAACTACTATAATACTGCCCCCTATGTTCAAGAATATAACTACTATAATACTGCCCCCTATGTACAGGAATATAACTAGTATAATACTGCCTTCTATGTACAGGAATATAACTACTATAATACTGCCCCCTATGTACAAGAATATAACTACTATATTACTGCCCCCTATGTACAAGAATATAACTACTATAATACTGCCCTATGTACAAGAATATAACTACTATAATACTGCCCTATGTACAAGAATATAACTACTATAATACTGCCCCCTATGTACAGGAATATAACTACTATAATACTGCCCCCTATGTACAGGAATATAATTACTATCATACTGCCCCTATGTACAGGAATATAACTACTATAATACTGCCCCCTATGTACAAGAATATAACTACTATAATACTGCCCCCTATGTACAAGAATATAACTACTATAATACTGCCCCCTATGTACAAGAATATAACTACTATAATACTGCCCCCTATGTTCAAGAATATAACTACTATAATACTGCCCCCTATGTACAGGAATATAACTAGTATAATACTGCCTTCTATGTACAGGAATATAACTACTATAATACTGCCCCCTATGTACAAGAATATAACTACTATAATACTGCCCTATGTACAAGAATATAACTACTATAATACTGCCCCCTATGTACAGGAATATAATTACTATCATACTGCCCCTATGTACAGGAATATAACTACTATAATACTGCCCCCTATGTACAAGAATATAACTACTATAATACTGCCCCCTATGTACAAGAATATAACTACTATAATACTGCCCCCTATGTACAAGAATATAACTACTATAATACTGCCCCCTATGTTCAAGAATATAACTACTATAATACTGCCCCCTATGTACAGGAATATAACTAGTATAATACTGCCTTCTATGTACAGGAATATAACTACTATAATACTGCCCCCTATGTACAAGAATATAACTACTATAATACTGCCCTATGTACAAGAATATAACTACTATAATACTGCCCCCTATGTACAGGAATATAACTACTATAATACTGCCCCCTATGTACAGGAATATAACTACTATAATACTGCCCCCTATGTACAAGAATATAACTACTATAATACTGCCCCCTATGTACAGGAATATAACTACTATAATACTGCCCCCTATGTACAGGAATATAACTACTATATTACTGCCCCCTATGTACAAGAATATAACTACTATAATACTGCCCCCTATGTACAAGAATATAACTACTATAATACTGCCCCCTATGTACAAGAATATAACTACTATATTACTGCCCCCTATGTACAAGAATATAACTACTATAATACTGCCCTATGTACAAGAATATAACTACTATAATACTGCCCCCTATGTACAGGAATATAACTACTATAATACTGCCCCCTATGTACAGGAATATAACTACTATAATACTGCCCCCTATGTACAAGAATATAACTACTATAATACTGCCCCCTATGTACAAGAATATAACTACTATAATACTGCCCCCTATGTACAGGAATATAACTACTATAATACTGCCCCCTATGTACAAGAATATAACTACTATAATACTGCCCCCTATGTACAAGAATATAACTACTATAATACTGCCCCCTATGTACAAGAATATAACTACTATAATACTGCCCCCTATGTACAGGAATATAACTACTATAATACTGCCCCCTATGTACAGGAATATAACTCCTGTAATACTGCCCCCTATGTACAAGAATATAACTACTATAATACTGCCCCCTATGTACAGGAATATAACTACTATAATACTGCCCCCTATGTACAGGAATATAACTACTATAATACTGTCCCCTATGTACAGGAATATAACTACTATAATACTGCCCCCTATGTACAGGAATATAACTACTATAATACTGCCCCCTATGTACAGGAATATAACTACTATAATACTGCCCCCTATGTACAGGAATATAACTACTATAATAATGCCCCCTATGTACAGGAATATAACTAATATAATACTGCCCCTATATACAAGAATATAACTACTATAATACTGCCCCCTATGTACAAGAATATAACTACTATAATACTGCCCCCTATGTACAAGGATATAACTACTATAATACTGCCCCTATGTACAGGAATATAACTACTATAATACTGCCCCCTATGTACAGGAATATAACTACTATATTACTGCCCCCTATGTACAAGAATATAACTACTATAATACTGCCCCCTATGTACAAGAATATAACTACTATAATACTGCCCCCTATGTACAAGAATATAACTACTATATTACTGCCCCCTATGTACAAGAATATAACTACTATAATACTGCCCCCTATGTACAAGAATATAACTACTATAATACTGCCCCCTATGTACAAGAATATAACTACTATATTACTGCCCCCTATGTACAAGAATATAACTACTATAATACTGCCCCCTATGTACAAGAATATAACTACTATAATACTGCCCCCTATGTACAGATATATAACTACTATAATACTGCTCACATGTACAGGAATATAACTACTATAATACTGCCCCCTATGTACAAGAATATAACTACTATAATACTGCCCCCTATGTACAGGAATATAACTACTATAATACTGCCCCCTATGTACAGGAATATAACTACTATAATACTGCCCCCTATGTACAAGAATATAACTACTATAATACTGCCACCTATGTACAGGAATATAACTGCTATAATACTGCCCCCTGTGTACAAGAATATAACTACTATAATACTGCCCCCTATGTACAAGAATATAACTACTATAATACTACCCCCTATGTACAGGAATATAACTACTATAATACTGCCCCCTATGTACAGGAATATAACTACTATAATACTGTCCCCTATGTACAGGAATATAACTACTATAATACTGCCCCCTATGTACAGGAATATAACTACTATAATACTGCCCCCTATGTACAGGAATATAACTACTATAATACTGCCCCCTATGTACAGGAATATAACTACTATAATAATGCCCCCTATGTACAGGAATATAACTAATATAATACTGCCCCTATATACAAGAATATAACTACTATAATACTGCCCCCTATGTACAAGAATATAACTACTATAATACTGCCCCCTATGTACAAGGATATAACTACTATAATACTGCCCCTATGTACAGGAATATAACTACTATAATACTGCCCCCTATGTACAGGAATATAACTACTATATTACTGCCCCCTATGTACAAGAATATAACTACTATAATACTGCCCCCTATGTACAAGAATATAACTACTATAATACTGCCCCCTATGTACAAGAATATAACTACTATATTACTGCCCCCTATGTACAAGAATATAACTACTATAATACTGCCCCCTATGTACAAGAATATAACTACTATAATACTGCCCCCTATGTACAAGAATATAACTACTATATTACTGCCCCCTATGTACAAGAATATAACTACTATAATACTGCCCCCTATGTACAAGAATATAACTACTATAATACTGCCCCCTATGTACAGATATATAACTACTATAATACTGCTCACATGTACAGGAATATAACTACTATAATACTGCCCCCTATGTACAAGAATATAACTACTATAATACTGCCCCCTATGTACAGGAATATAACTACTATAATACTGCCCCCTATGTACAGGAATATAACTACTATAATACTGCCCCCTATGTACAAGAATATAACTACTATAATACTGCCCCCTATGCACAGGGATATAACTACTATAATACTGCCCCCTATGTACAGGAATATAACTACTATAATACTGCCCCCTATGTACAGGAATATAACTACTATAATACTGCCCCCTATGTACAGGAATATAACTACTATAATACTGCCCCCTATGTACAAGAATATAACTACTATAATACTGCCCCCTATGTACAAGAATATAACTACTATAATACTGCCCCCTATGTACAGGAATATAACTACTATAATACTGCCCCCTATGTACAGGAATATAACTACTATAATACTGCCCCCTATGTACAGGAATATAACTACTATAATACTGCCCCCTATGTACAAGAATATAACTACTATAATACTGCCCCCTATGTACAGGAATATAACTACTATAATACTGCCCCCTATGTACAGGAATATAACTACTATAATACTGCCCCCTATGTACAAGAATATAACTACTATAATACTGCCACCTATGTACAGGAATATAACTGCTATAATACTGCCCCCTGTGTACAAGAATATAACTACTATAATACTGCCCCCTATGTACAAGAATATAACTACTATAATACTACCCCCTATGTACAGGAATATAACTACTATAATACTGCCCCCTATGTACAGGAATATAACTACTATAATACTGTCCCCTATGTACAGGAATATAACTACTATAATACTGCCCCCTATGTACAGGAATATAACTACTATAATACTGCCCCCTATGTACAGGAATATAACTACTATAATACTGCCCCCTATGTACAGGAATATAACTACTATAATAATGCCCCCTATGTACAGGAATATAACTAATATAATACTGCCCCTATATACAAGAATATAACTACTATAATACTGCCCCCTATGTACAAGAATATAACTACTATAATACTGCCCCCTATGTACAAGGATATAACTACTATAATACTGCCCCTATGTACAGGAATATAACTACTATAATACTGCCCCCTATGTACAGGAATATAACTACTATATTACTGCCCCCTATGTACAAGAATATAACTACTATAATACTGCCCCCTATGTACAAGAATATAACTACTATAATACTGCCCCCTATGTACAAGAATATAACTACTATATTACTGCCCCCTATGTACAAGAATATAACTACTATAATACTGCCCCCTATGTACAAGAATATAACTACTATAATACTGCCCCCTATGTACAAGAATATAACTACTATATTACTGCCCCCTATGTACAAGAATATAACTACTATAATACTGCCCCCTATGTACAAGAATATAACTACTATAATACTGCCCCCTATGTACAGATATATAACTACTATAATACTGCTCACATGTACAGGAATATAACTACTATAATACTGCCCCCTATGTACAAGAATATAACTACTATAATACTGCCCCCTATGTACAGGAATATAACTACTATAATACTGCCCCCTATGTACAGGAATATAACTACTATAATACTGCCCCCTATGTACAAGAATATAACTACTATAATACTGCCCCCTATGCACAGGGATATAACTACTATAATACTGCCCCCTATGTACAGGAATATAACTACTATAATACTGCCCCCTATGTACAGGAATATAACTACTATAATACTGCCCCCTATGTACAGGAATATAACTACTATAATACTGCCCCCTATGTACAAGAATATAACTACTATAATACTGCCCCCTATGTACAAGAATATAACTACTATAATACTGCCCCCTATGTACAGGAATATAACTACTATAATACTGCCCCCTATGTACAGGAATATAACTACTATAATACTGCCCCCTATGTACAGGAATATAACTACTATAATACTGCCCCCTATGTACAGGAATATAACTACTATAATACTGCCCCCTATGTACAGGAATATAACTACTATAATACTGCCCCCTATGTACAAGAATATAACTACTATAATACTGCCCCCTATGTACAGGAATATAACTACTATAATACTGCCACCTATGTGCAAGAATATAACTACTATAATACTGCCACCTATGTACAGGAATATAACTGCTAGGTTTCTGTATGTGTCCGGACTTGCCCTTTGAGAATTCCTTCAGTCAGTTCTTTCCTGGACCCCTATAAATGTTCCTGTGATTTATACACAAGTGACTTTAATAATCGCCGCCATCAGTCATTATTCCTCCGGTGAGGCGCTGACAGCCGACAAGAACAGTGAGAAGTATTAACTTTGATTGCCGATCCGTTTTTTGTGTCTGCTGATTAGAACCACATGCAGCTTGGCGCGCCATGACAGGTTAGACGCGGGGCCCGGAGCGGCACATCCTCCTCCCATCTGGTATCATGAGAACGGACTTTATCATCACAAATTATATGCAAATCAGCAGCAAAGCCAATAAGCTCGTCCATATGAGCGGCTGAGCGGAGGGGATGGCCTGGCACGGCATCTGACATGGCCTCCCCCGATCCTCAGCCCTGTAATAGTCACATCACATCAGAGAAGTATTAGGGGGGGGGGGGCGCTGATACCATCATAGAAATATCCACGTATGAAACAGAAGATTATCATAAATCTTGTTTCCATCAAAGGGACCATTTTTTGGGCTACAATATGGAGGCGATTAAGAACTGGCATTCGGAGACGTTCATTTTGAGGGGATTTAGTGTCTTTTCATGTCTTATCCGCTGCCCATCAAATATTGTCGGAGGCCTAGAAGGATCTCTATCGCTATCGTCCTACAAGACCGCCGGTTATAGATTTCGTTACGTTTACCCCTTTAACTCCTTCGCGTCCGGCCTTAAGTTTCGAAAAATTACGTCAAAAATTTTGGTGCCCACCAATCACTAATAAAATTGGCCACTTCTCCTCTTCCCACAGGTTCTGACTCCACCCACAAATATTTTTGGAAAATTTGATGTCTGCTTCAATGTAAAACACGCTGTCGAAAAAGAGGGCTTGTATTTTGCAGGATGGGATGATGTTTTTTGTGGCAAACCATTTGATCCCTTTGTCTTCCGGGGTGAACAATATAATGGGGTAATCGGAAGTTGGTTTGACAGTTTTGATTAGGGATGAGCGGACCCGAACCACAATTCCCCCATTTCTGTCCCACCAAAGCCGGCACGACTGCGCCAAAATCCAATCGCCTGCAACAGAATCCCCTGCTAAACAGCTGTCCCAGTGGCGCAAATCCCAAAACAGTCCAAACAAAAGTGTGATCTGCGACCCTTAGTAAATAAGCCCCATAGTGTTTTTTTACTCCAAAATCTCCAAAATAATAATAATTCTTTGTTTATATAGCGCACACAGATAACGCAGCGCTGCACAGAGATTGTCCCCATGGGGCTCACAATCTAATCATCTACCAGTATGTTTTGGAGTGTGGGAGGAAACAGGAGGACCCGGAGGAAACCCACAAAAACACGGAGAGAACATACAAACTCTTAGCAGATGTTGACCTGGATGGGACTAGAACCCAGGACCCCAGCACTGCAAGGCAGAAGTGCTACCCACTCAGCCACCGTGCCGCGTTAAATGCCCTCTAATAAGTTTGTATGTTATCAGTTTGTACATTTTTTGCACATGTTTTAAACAAATACTGTTTTACCATGTATGAGTCGGCTCATTCAGTGCCATAAAGTGCTGGGGACCCCAAGGCACATGCAGAGCCCCCTCTTCATTCACACCAGTCAGGGCAGAGCTCACAGGGGTCCCATTTTTGGAGCTAGCTGCATCTATAAGGTATATAAGCAGTGGACAAAGGGAATGCAACTTTACTCTTATTGTAACATATACAATTTTGTATACAGGGAGCTCCCCCTAGTGGCAACTGCAAATTGCTAAAAAGTTTATAAACTGGGTACATGACAACCAATACGTGGGCATTACCCCATCTCCAAGGTGTGTCAATAACTTTTTCACACTCCCGAATGGTAGATCTGTCTAGACACACAGCCCTGTCCCCATGTTCATGTAGCATTGCCCTGACATTCAGATGGGTGACTACTCACGTGGGTGTCACTCACACTTCAGTGCCATACAGAGTATACGCTGGTCACCTCAATCCAAAAATATTCCCAAGGACGATATTTGTACAGGACCCCGCTATCAAAGATGAGGTCACTCTACGGCGGCCAATGAAAACACAGCGTCTGAGATAAAACACAGCTGGATTTCGGGTCTTTTTTTAAAAATGGGAAACAACTTTAAGCAATGTGGACAATGTCCCGTAAGCCCAAACAGATGTGGATTCATCTTGTTTTTAATCCCTGAGCCCTTCCTTCCCATGTCAGTGATGACTGTCACATGTATCAGACCTCGGCTATATTTACAAGCCTGTCACCTGCAAGAAAAAACGTATTATATACTGTATGGAAAGAGTAGGCGACTCATTGTTGGGGGTCCGATTGGATTTACAGAGATCAAGGTTGCCCCTCAGTGAAATAATGGTCAAGCCCAAGTTTTTTATCCAATCTTTTCTATGAACTCTGTGTTGTCCATCTATTATTCCTCCGGGAAATGTATAATAATTCACATTTAGGGGATTGGATTGACCTTGTTAAAGGGATGTGTTGAAATACAATCTGATACTGTCACCACTTATTGGACACGTCAGACCAGTCCAAATTGGGAACACTCTGTTGTTCATTAATACATTTCCAGGAGGAATAACAGAGGGAGGGCATAATGCAGATTCCTAAGACGATAGGTCCCTTTATGTTCCAGGACCGGCATCTTATACGGATTATTATAGGACGTGATGATTCCATAAGTCGCAGGGAATAGGGATCTGCCGTCATCTTACAAAACTCTGGAAACTGAAGCAATTTCAGCCATAATAGCCTCGGAATTGCTGATGATGTCATTACCGGGGCTCAGATTCCCAGCGTTTTCGGCCATTGGCCAATATGAAGATTGGGAATGTGAAAATCTCTTCCTTCCTCCTTTATTCTCATCTGGAAGTGAAAACGTGAAGCCGCTTCTTCATGCTACATTACCGCGCAGATGAGAAACACATGATTGTTTGTTTTGGAAAAATCTGAAAACCTATGATGCCGTTCCAGGGGCTGCCTCTACGTACTGCCCAAGCCGCGAGCGTCATGTGATCTGCATGTGTAACCCCTTCTGTGCTGGATTGGATTACATATCAGCCCTATTCACTTTAATTAATCAGGCTGCAATACCAGACACAACCTATAACCAGGGGTGGCGCTGTTTGGAGACAAAATCTGCTGGTTTTGATTAGAATTAACCAAATGGATTTACTAGGCTGAGCTATGGGAAGAGTTAAAGCAGGGTCTGCCCTACATTTTTTTTTCTAAATCTGCCTCCTTTGCACTAGATC
Source organism: Engystomops pustulosus (assembly GCF_040894005.1). Classification (NCBI taxonomy): domain Eukaryota; kingdom Metazoa; phylum Chordata; class Amphibia; order Anura; family Leptodactylidae; genus Engystomops; species Engystomops pustulosus. The sequence continues at coordinate 12,752,294 of NC_092420.1, read as the reverse complement.
CAGCGGCGCGTTCTCAGTCGAGGATTCAGGTCTTCCGGCGATTCACTAAGGCAGTTCCTCCGATGTCCACCAGGTGTCGCTGCTGCACTGAAGTCCTTCGGAGTTCACTGGAGTTCACCGTCCTATCCTGGGTGCAGGTAAGCGCGTGTCAAGTGACACTTTTTTTTTTAAAATTCTGCGGTTTTTCGGAATCCGTTGGGTTTTCCGATGGCCACGCCCCCAATTTCCGCTGCGTGCATGCCGGCGCCGATGCGCCATAATCCGATCGCGTGCACCAAATACCCGGGGCAATTTGCCGCAAATCAGTAATTTTTGGGAATCCCAACGAAAAGAGCGATGTAAATGACCCCCACTGTATCACATGAGATTGTGTAATACTTCAGACCCCCTGTAGGAGCGCTGCAGGGAAGCTTCACAACGGTTCCTGCGCCGATCCCAACCGATCAGCACCAGTACCACCCTTTTAGTAACGTCTGCAGGATTTGGGAAATCTACCACATGAAATGAGCCTCTTCCTTGAAGTCCTTGGCACTAACTGCTTCCAGACCGCGTTTAATGGAGGTTTGCGCTAAAAAAGAAAATAGACAAAAATAGACGGAAAAAATAAAGGCCTTTGGGTTTCGCTTCCTAAACTAAACCGTCTCGGAATGGAGATGTGTATTCCTCATGTCGGACAAGGCCTCCCATCCTGGGGTGACCACATCAAGGGGATAATTGGTATGTACACACTGGGTGTAATTGGGGGAGGGCGCTGCGCTCTATCAAAGACTTGAGGGGGAGCCGTGTTTATTCTGGTAGCGCTCTATGAAGAGAGGAACTAAACGTCGGATCTTTCCATACATCCAAACAGCTGGATCCTGATCCGTAACCTAAACACAGCGGTTTACATTCTGGATGAGCACCGTCAGGATATAGCAGAAGGTCCGGGGACTGTCTGATAAACAAAAGATCCGAATTCTGGGAAGAAGGCAAATGCTACATTTTTGGGTGGGGGGTTGTAATATTTTAACAGCCCCCAAAAAAGACTATAGGACAGATTTACTTACCCGGTCCATTCGCGATCCAGCGGCGCGTTCTCTGCGGTGGATTCGGGTCTTCCGGCGATTCACCAAGGCAGTTCCTCCGACGTCCACCAGGTGTCGCTGCTGCGTTGAAGTTCCCCGAGGTCTGCCGGAGTGCACGATCCTATACTTGGTGCAGGTAAGCCCGTGTCCTGCGACACTTTTTTTTTTTTAAATGCGGCAGT